>NC_049198.1:54963971-55046471 GCF_009769625.2 Cygnus olor
TTAAGTAACATTTATGAAGTATTTTTGTAAAACATATTAAATTCTTTTTAGTTTTTCAAAAATAATCTTAAACACAATATCAGGGTTTTGTTTGTTCATTTTTTAAAAAATATTTTCTAGGGGGAACACCACCTATATATTTCTAAACAGCCCTAGTGTCCTGGTTTCAGGTAGGACAGAGTTAATTTTCCTCCTAGTAGCTGGCAGGGTGCTATGTTTTGGATTAGGATGAGAAGAGCGCTGATAACATGCTGATGTTTTAATTGTTGTAGAGCAGTGCTTACACCAAGCCAAGGACTTTTCAGCTTCTCGCTCTGTCCTGCTAGCGAGCAGGCTAGGGATGCAGCAGGAGCTGCGAGGGGACAGACCCAGGACAGCTGACCCAAACTGGCCAATGGATGGTATTCCATACCATCTGACGTCATGCTGAACAATATATAGGGGTGGCTAGATGGGGTGGAGGGGGGGGCCGGCTGCTCGGGGATAGGCTGGGCATCGGTCAACGGGTGGTGAGCAATTGCATTGTGCATCACTTATTTCGTACACATTATTACTATTAATACTATTATTATTATTATTATTATTATTATTATTATTATTATTATTATTATTATTGTTATTCTTTCCCCTGTCTTAATAAACTGTCTTTATCTCAACTCACAGACTTCACTTTCCCGTTTCTCTCCCCCATCCCGGAGAGGGAGGGGGGAGGGTGAGCGAACGGCTGTGTGGTGTTTGGCTGCCAGCCGGGCTAAACCACAACACCTAGGTAACTGAGTTTTTTACATATTCATTTCTATAATTCTAATGATTTTACCTAGTTATATTTCATTCCTATTAATTCAAGGGAGAAGGAGAAGGAAAATTAATCTGTACTAGTAAAAATAATTCAAACTTTAGAAGAGGGGAAGAGAGTTTTATGTGGTAAAGTCAAACAGTTAAGTCTTTCAGGATCTACATCACTGAAATGTAAAGAGCATGTATTTTTTTTTTTCCCAGAAAAAAAATATAATTAATTATGCTTCTCTTTACCACTTCTGACACACTCCAGGCAGTTTCCATTTTCATGGAATCATAGAATCATAGAATCAATCATAGAATCATAGAATGGCTTAGGTTGGAAGGGACCTTAAAGATCATCTAATTTCAACTCCCCTGACATGGGCAGGGATGCCACCACTAAATCAGGCTGGCCAAGGCCTCATCCAATTTGACCTTGAAGACCTCCAGGGATGAGGCATTCACAACTCCTCTTGGCGACCTGTTCCAGTGCCTCACCACCTTCTGAGCGAAGAGTTTCCTCCTAACCTCTAATCTAAATCTCCCCTCTTTTGGTTTAAAACCACTTTCCCTTGCCCTGTCATTATCTGAATGAGCAAAGAGTTGCTCTCCATCTTTTGTATAAGCCTCCTTCAAGTACTGAAAGGCTGCAATAATGTCACCCATGAGACTTCTCTTCTGAAGGCTGAATAGCCCCAGATTTTTCTTTTTCCCTTCCCTTCCCTTCCCTTCCCTTCCCTTCCCTTCCCTTCCCTTCCCTTCCCTTCCCTTCCCTTCCCTTCCCTTCCCTTCCCTTCCCTTCCCTTCCCTTCCCTTCCCTTTTGATCAACTTCGTGGCTGTCCTCTGGAGTCACTCTAACAGATTCACATCCTCCAGATTGGTTTAGAGTGATCTAACAGATCCACACAATATTCCAAGAGGGGCCTCACCAGGGCTGAGTATAGGGGGACAATCATCCCCCTTGACCTGCTTACTGCTCCTCTTTTGATGTAGCCCAGGTTGCAGTTGGCCTTCTGGGCTGTAAGCACACACTGCTGGCTCATGTGAAGCTTTTCATCCACTAGAACTGTCCTTCTCTGCAAGGCTGTTCTTAATAATTTCTTCTCCCAGTCTGTTCTGATGTCTGGGATTGCCCCAACCCAGGTGCAGCATCTTGCACTTAGACTTGTGAGTTGTTGAACCTCATTAGATTCACGTAGGCCCAATTCTCAAGCTAGGCCAGGTATTTTCACTATTTGAAAATAACCTGTGATTTTATAAAGGTGCATTGGGTCATATGCAATTAACAACATTGAATAGGCCAGTAGCTCTTGCAGCTTGAAGTGTTTCTTCCAACATAGCAAACAAAGAATTGTTTGGTAGCGCAGGGATACAAATACTGATATTTTCAAATTTAATCAAATCTTGTCAAGTAGAATCATCTAGTTCACAAAATCGAAACTAATAGCCTCTCTTTAGGGCTAGAGTAAAATCTGAATGGATCTTTCCAAAGTATATATTGGGCAAGACTTTTAAAGATTAGAAAGATTCTGAGACCAAAACAAACAAACAAACAAAAAGCACCACCACCAACAACAACAACAACAAAACATGGCTTACTCCTCATGAGGAATATGACTGTATTAAAATACTCATCTGTAAAAAAAAAAAAAAAAAAATTGACTGAACTAGCTGTTGGAACAGAGAATGTGTTGGGTAATTTCCTCTCCTTTAAATGAAAATTGGAACTGTGAGTGTCCTCTATAACTTTATGCAATAAAGATTGTGAAAGTTCATCTTTCAGACTGTTACTAAATTGGAGGTATAGCTTAAACGGATTTTCCAGTCTTAGTGAAATTATTTAGCTTTAGGAAAAATGGTTTCTTAGCTTACCCCTGGGGCCATTCCGAAGAAAACAGGTTTACATTTTTGGAATGTATTAGATATCTGAAAATAAATTTATGTTATTTTGGTTACAGATGTGAAATAAATTTTGGTTAACTTGGAAAGCAAAGGCTAAATTCCTGTCATCTTACATTTTATAAATAATTCAATGCTACTTCTACATATTGGTCTTTTAGGGCAAACATTCAAGAATGTGTTGACTAACTGCTGTAAATATTACATCTCTTCTGAGCAGTTTTGAGACATGTCAAACCACCCCCAGATATGAATGTGACATGATTGAAATAAGAAAGTGCCACCTGGACAGCCCTGCTTCACAGATGGCCCCGTCTGCCTGCAGTGTGGGAGCTACCACCCCTACCAGACAGACAGCACTGCACCCTGGCACTACCTTTGATGGTGACTGAAAGTCAGTACAGGGACATCTCTTCATTTAAGCTGCTGATGCAGAAATGGTGTGAACATGATTTGCGTGAAAATAAAAGCTACAAATGTACTTTTGAGAGGGACTACTATAGATGTGTTGTCATCCTTTAAGCTTCAGATTAAACAGTCCCTCTGAATAGAGGAACTTTTTGAGTAGCAATTGACCTACTTTGATTGTAGAATTTATGAAACTACCAGAGCAGTTTGTTTAGTCAGTCACATCAATCTCTGCAAGGACAGAGACACAAGAAGCAAAATTAATCAAGCTTAAGCCTTATTATGCATATTTCTCTGTTTAATAGTCTCAAAAGGCCTTTTACTGTACCAGAAGAATATTAACTATATATGTTATAAAATAAATAAGTAAAGGAAGGAATGACAAAAGGTGGGGGAGGAACAATGACATGCTGGGGCCTGCCCAAATGGAAAGCAGCTCTGCAAAAAAGGACGTCAGAGTCCTGGTAGATACCAAGTTCAACACAAGCCAGTAGACTAGCAGTATGCTCGGCTGCATTAGGCAAAGTAACACCAACAGATCAAGAGAGGTGATGCTTCCATTGTTCCCAGCATTGGTGAAGCTACATCTGGACTGCTGTGTCCAGTTCTGGGCTCTCCAGTACAAGAGAGACCTAAACATACTGGAAAGATTCCAACAAAGGGCCACAAAGATGATGAAGGGACTCAAGCACATCTCTTATGAGGAGAGTTTGAAAAAGTTGGGACTGTTCAGCCTGGAAAAGGGAAGACTCAGGGGAATTTAACATGGGAATTTAACACTCACGGGGGATCTCATCAATGACTATAAACACCTGAAGGAAGGGTGCAAAGAAGGTAGAGCGAGGCTCTTTTCAGTGGTGCCCACTACCAGAACAAGAAGCAAGAGGCACAAACTGGAACGCAAGAGATTCCATCTAAACATCAAGGAACACTTCATTACTATGTGGGTGACTGAGCACTGGCATAGGTTGCCCAGAAAGGTGGTGGAGTCTCCCTCCTTGGGGATCTTCATAAGCCACTTGTGCATGATCCTGGACAACCTGCTTTAGGTGTCCCTGCTTGAGCAGGGAGGTTTGATGAGAGACCTTTAGGAGTCCCTCCCAACCTTAATCATTCTGTGATTCCTGGACAGCTTCAATTCCATTTGGGCATTAGCTATCTTAATTTCATCCCTGGATGCTTGGACAATATCTCTATATAACTCTCCGTTCACTCATCATTACTTTGACCCTCTCTATAATTTTGTGTTTAAGTTTAGACCAGGAGTTCCACATTCATCCACACAGGACTCCTGGTACCTTTTGCCTGACTTCCTATTTGTGGAGATGGACATCTCTTGAGCTTGAAGTAGGTGATTCTTGAATATTACCGTGTATTAAAAACTGAATGTGTCTTGAATATGTACCGTGTTCAGTTTTGGGTCCTCACTACAATGAAGACTTCAAAGCCCTGGAAAGTGTCCAGAGAAGGGCTAAAAAGATGGTGAAGGGTCTGGAACACAAGTCCTGTGAAGAGCAGCTAAGGGAACTGGGGTTGTTTAGTCTGGAGAAGAGGAAGCTTACGGGAGGACTTATTGCTCTTTACAACTACATGAAAGGCAGTTGTGGGGAGCTGAGGGCCGGCCTCTTCTCACAGATAACTAGCGATAAGACTAGAGAGAATGGACTCAAGTCGCGCCAGGTTCAGGTTGGAAATAAGGAGAAATTTCTTCTCAGAAACACTAGCCAGGCATTGGAATGGGTTGCCCAGGGAGGTGGTGGAGTCACCGTCCCTGGAGGTGTTTAAGGAAAGGTTGGATGTGGTACTTGGAGACATGGTTTTGTGGGTGATATTGGTGGTAGGGGGATGGTTGGACCAGATGATCATGAAGGTCTCTTCCAACCTTAATGAATCTATGACTCTATAGTTCTATGACTAAACAGCTTGAGTGGTTCCCTTTTCCTTCCAGGGCCTGATCCTACAGGATTCTTCTAAGCAGGCCTTTGAAGAGGTCATAGTCTGCATAGGATTTTGAGCTTGATTTCCACCTTCCTCCCTGCCCTCAGGATTCTGAATTCTACCCTCTCATGTTGGAGGCAAGGCTGCCTTTGACCTTCACATTTCCAATAAACCCTTAATTGTGAGTGAGTGTGAGGTCCAGCTGAGCACCTGTCCTCATTGGATTTTCTATTAGTTTAAGGAGGAAGTTATCATCAATGCACTCCAGGAACCTCCTGAATTATGTCCTGCTGTGTTACCCCTCCAGAAGGTATCAGGTTGTCTGAAGTCCTCCATGAGGACCAGGGCCTGTGGACTGCGGGTACTATCTTTCTTCAGAGGGACTCATCGTCTTGTTCTTCCTGATCAGGTGACCTGTAGTAGACACCCACTAAAAAGGCAGCATTCTCTGTTCTCTCTTTAATCCTAACCCATAAACTGTCTGTTGGCTTCTTCTTCATCCCCAGGCAGAACTTCACTCACTCCATCTTCTCTCTCATATAAAAGGCAACTTCCTATCACTGTCTTCCCAGCCTGTCCTTCCTAAATAGCCTGTTTTTGTCTATTGCAGCACTGCAGTAATAGAAGCCATCCCACCATGTCTCTGTAACCCCAACAAGATCATAGCCCTGCAACAGCACATACTTCTCAAACTTATCATGCTTGTTTTCCATGCTGCATACGTTACTATTGTAGTGAATTTACGTGGCAAGGTTTTGGTAGCATGGGGTCATACGGGTGGCTTCTGTGAGAAGAATCTAGAAGCTGCCCCATGTAAGAGCCCCTCTGCTGACCAGAGCTGAGCCAATAAGTGATGTTGTTTGGGCCTCTGTGACAGCATATTTAAGAAAGGGGAAAAAAAAAAAAAAAAAACATTAAAAAAATAAATAAAAATAAAAAAATTAAAAAAAAAACACTGCTACACAGCAGCTGGGAGCGTGAGAGGAGTGAGGAACAGCCATGCAGGTGCCAAGGTCAGTGAAGAAGGAGGGGAGAGGTGCTCCAGGCGCCGGAGCAGAAGTCCCATGTGGCCTGTGGCGAGGACCATGGTGAAGCAGGTTGTCCCCCTGCAGCCCATGGAGTACCACGGTGGAGCAGGGTTCCACGCTGCAGCCCGTGGAGGAGACCACAGTGGAGCAGGTGGACCTGTACTGATGGAGGCTGCAGCCTGTGGAGGACCCCTGCTGGAGAAGATTCCAGGCCGGACCTGTAGCCTGTGGAGAGGAGTCCACGCTGGAGCAGGTGACCTGGCAAGAGCTGCTGCCCATGGGGGACCTAGGTTGGAGCAGTTTGCTCCTGATGGATGGACCCCATGGCACGGACCCGTATCTGGAGCAGTTCTTGAAGAGCTGCTGCCTGTAGGCAGCCCCCGCAGGATCAGTTTGGCAAGGACCATATCCTGTGGGAGGGACCCCACAGCACAGGGGACGAGAGTGACCGAGAAGGAGTGGTGGAGACAAAGTGCTATAGACTGACCATAACCCCCATTCCCCCATTCCCCTGTGCCACTTGGGGAGAGGAGGTGGAAGAGGGTGGGGGTGGGGGGGAGAAAGGCATTTTTGTTTTCTTCCCTTTGTTTCTCGCTTCTCTAGCTTGTTAGTAATAGGCAATAAATCTTACTATCTCCCTACTCCGAGTTTGTTTTCCCCATCACGATAATTGTTGAGAGATCTCCGCATCCTTATCTCAAACTTTAAGCTCTTTGTGTCATAATTTCTCCTCTTCAAGGAGTGGGGAGTGAGAGAGCAGCCGGCTGCCCACCCAAGTAAAAGCACCACAACTATACAGGCACTTTACAGAGGCACCAAGCATGCTGACTTCCTGGAAAGGGTTTAAGGGATTTCTCCATAATGGTGCCTTGTAAGCACGTCCTTGCGTATATGCAATTGCTGGAGGTGACCTTGCTTAAATTCCCTGGTAGCAATCTACCCTTTAGAAATATTTGTTCATCATCCAGAATTATAGTCAGTGTAATAATTTCTTAAGGTTCCTAGAACAATCTGGACAAACTCATCTACATATAATTTGAATGAAAGTTATTTCTGATTTCACTTGTTTTGTCTTGATCCTTTTATGCTAACCTTCTTTCTGAGCTACGTTTGTAAAGATAGTTCTCTCTACAAAGCGTATTTGCCTGTCACACTACATGGCGAGGTACCACATATGCAGCTGGATGTCATAGCTTCACAATAACTTATATGGCTCTGGAAAAAAAACTTACATGTACAGATTGTGACAGCCTATGTTTTATAACCACCTTAATTTTTCCTGACCATTGGTTTCATTTTTTTTTTTATTTTTTTTATTTTTTTATTTTTCCTGGAGGTACTAGAAATAAATAAATAATAATAATAATAATAATTATTATTATTATTATTATTTAAATATCACAGGAACTTATATTTGAAAACAGTTCATTTAACACAGGAATAGTACATAGAGGTTTTGAGCTTTACCAGTTTTTTACTACAGAAGTGACTATTTTGGTAGATCTGTTTTATTCTTTACCTATAATTTTTCCTTTTAAAACATGAAAGCACTTTAAATGTGTTTTTTTTTTTTTTTTGTCCCTTATTCTATTTTTGACTTGCACAACCATATTCTTGTTCTAATGTATTTTAAAGCCGATGGTAATGAACTTTATCCCTAACTTCCTAAAAGCCTAATAACTATCCTCTCTTTTTTTTTTTTTTTTTTTCTCTCATTTCAAGAGCAAAAACACTACTTTGCAAGTACTGTTGTGTTTAAAACTTACAATCTCCTTGACAATGTAGATATTTTGGAGAAATGTGAGGTGTTGTTTCCCTTGTTGTCACATTTCCCAATAAATGTGATGTCAATAAATCTCAGATAAGAATTTGTATTCTAGATATTTCATACAAACCAAAAATCTTTTGAGAATCTTCCATGACATTACAGAATGAAATCTTCATGTTTCTGGAGGCTGTACTGTTTTTTGTTTATTTGTATTTTTGTTTGTTTGATTTTTTTTTTTTTGTTCTTATTTAAGGAGGTGTTTTGGTTTGGTTTGATTAGGGTTGTGTTTTTGTTTTGTGGTTTGTTTGTTTTTTTGTGTTTTTTTGAAAGATTTTTTTTTAAGCTCCATTCTATTTAATTTTTCCCTAACAATTTTTTGACTTAAAATTAGAAAGAAAGTCAAATTACAGAAGAGAGAATAAATACCTTGCTCCTTCTTTTTCCATAGTTTCGTTCGTCTAAGGATAACTGTGTTGCCAAAGACATGGTTTAAAGGTTACAGGGATGAGTTTTTAACTTTGTTTCATTTATGAACGATATATAAATAAGATATATCAGTATCTTTAATACTATGTATTGAAGCTGATAGTGAGAACACCATTAAAACATCTTCTAAATGATTATTCACTATAGCAAGATGTAACTTGTCATACTCTTTTAATACATAACAATTTACCACTGCTTCTAACATGCAATCAATTTTTAAAACTACACATAAATGGAACCTAATATAATGTGAGACTGCTTCTGGACAAGTGATTCCTGTTTACAAAAGATCAGATAATATCACTCTATAATAACATTCTGTAATGCTGTGCCCAAGAATAAGGAAGGTAGAATATGTGCATAAAATCTTCACTTTCTCTTTGCTGCTTATGTGACCTTTCCAACTCTCTTTCAGAGGAGAGCACCGTACTACAGGTATTTCATTAAAGCATATAGGGAACAAATACACCTCAAAAATATTGTTGCGAGGTCCTTAGGATGTCTGTTGTCCTGGTTTCAGTTAGGACAGAGTTAATTTTCCTCCTAGTAGCTGGTAGGGTGCTATGTTTTGGATTAGGATGAGAAGAGTGCTGATAACATGCTGATGTTTTAATTGTTGCAGAGCAGTGCTTACACCAAGCCAAGGACTTTTCAGCTTCTCGCTCTGTCCTGCCAGTGAGCAGGCTAGGGATGCAGCAGGAGCTGGGAGGGGAGAAATACAGAAACAGCTGACCCACACTGGCCAAAGGGGTATTCCATACCATCTGACGTCATGCTGAACAATATATAGGGGTGGCTAGCCAGGGTGGGGGGCCGGCTGCTTGGGGATAGGCTGGGCATCGGTCAGCGGGTGGTGAGCAATTGCATCGTGCACCACTTGTTTTGTACACATTATTATTAGTAATACTATTATTATTATTATTATTGTTATTATTATTATTTTGCTGTCTTAATAAACTGTCTTTATCTCAACTCACAGGTTTCACTTTCCCATTTCTCTCCCCCATCCCAGAGAGGGAGGGGGAAGGGTGAGCGAACAGCTGTGTGGTGTTTAACTGACGACTGGGTTAAACCACAACATCTGTACAGGCTCTTACATGCTCTTACATTCTCCTATAGTGTAAAGTCTTATAGTGTAAGGCTGTAGTGTATAGGCTTATTTGATCACAATGAACATGACCTGGTAACAGTGGTTGCTGTTACAGGAACATAAACTAGCATGCGGTCTCATCGCTGTAGGGCTTCCTGTTTACATGCTTTGAAATGTAGTTCCTTGTGCAGTTAATCTCTTACTGTAAGAGTCTAATAAGCTCCAAAATTTGCAATGTTCTAAGGAATTCTTCAGGTATTAAATGTTAGGTATCATTTACCATTATTTATTGCTGAAAATATGATAACAAATTCAGTAGAAATTGTTGGGAAAAAGACACTTCATTTGCTCTGCAGTGTAGAATTAGTGCTTCTCCTTTGAATACCATCTCAGAGAAGCACACTCAGAATGCAAAAAAACTCTGACATGACTTCTCTCTAGCCAATTCATGCTAAATGTCCTTTACCAAATTAACATTGAATTCCAAGAGCTGAGGAAGTTTGATCAATTTCAGCCACTTATTTTTAAGGCTGAGTTAATTATTTTAGGGAGCTGATATTAATTAGATTCTTTTGACTTAGTTTTAAGAACAAAATCTGGGACTATATTTGCTTGTAAATTACTCTGTAGAATTTCATTATGAAAAAGATCCACCACTTCCTAATTGACTGAGTATTAGTAAAACAACATAAGAGAATTAGATTTTGTTAAAGTACTCCCAGATGTTTTCACTGGTCACTGCCCTGTTTTCAATACAAAATCAGGCATTTAAAACTTCTCACAAATGAGAAACATTTAAATGAGAATGAAGAATTCCAATCTTCTATTCGGACAGATTTCTGAGACATATAATTGGAAATGATTGGAACTGGTTTTAATAAATGTCATTGATTATGCCCAGGGAAGTTTGCACAAGCTGTGTGTGACAGTGTGAGATAAGCTTGTTATTTGAAAATCCCAAAGGCCAGAATGATTCTGAAAAACTTAAGAGTCAAGCTCTAGTAGATATCATATGAGAAACTTTTTCTCTCAGTCTCGTAAAGAATCCTGGAGAAAAATAATGCTGTTTTGAGAAGGAAGATGGAAGGCCTAAAGCAAACTTTCGGAACTCAGATAACATAGTTGATGAAGGCACAGTAGCTAGTGAGGTGATTAAATGGGACTCCACAACTAAGGAGGAATACAGACAACATATTTGGTATTTGCAGGAGGTGATTTATGTTTTCACACCTGCCATGTGGGGCATGAGGAAGCCCATCCAAAGGTACTAAATCATGCTGAGAGACAATGTATTTTTAGTTAGATCCAAAGGGATCATCTTATAATATCAATGTGGATAAACAGACTTTACAGGCTAAAGAACACCCTAGCATTTTGCACATCCTTTTATAGTAACCAGTAATGTGTGCTGGATGCAAATATGGTCCTGTCGTGAGCAGAATTTGCTGTAAATTGCAAAATTCCTGTCGTGTGCATTAAGGTAATATATTAATATAAAAATATGGTAAGTATAGCTGACATAAAGGAGTACAAAATGAAGTGTCTATATTTTTTCTCTATTGTGGTTTAACAAATGACCTTCTTTCTATTTGTTTGGACAGCTAATGCTTTGCATGCAGATAATTAAATATTCTATATGAGATCCAGAGATAATGAGTGCAAAATAAGCTTGAATTAAATGCCAAGCTGGTTAATAAGTTTTTTTTTTGGGGGGGGGTCCTGTGTTACACCTGTACAAACACTTTTGACAGCTCTATGATGAAGAGTTCTGAGAAATATCACTGATTTCCTTACATCAGTTTGAAGTGTGTTGCAGGACTTCACACTTAACATAGATCTACCAAATGCTAAGGTTAAAAAAGGGTCGTTAAGATTGTTCTGTCTAATTTCCTACTTCTGTGAAGGTTATATTCTAAATACTACGAGTAAATACTTCTGTAGAAGCAACATATTTCACTGTTTATGAATGCCAAACCTAGCCCATTAAGAACGAGATAATAGATCTATGGTGGAATTAGGTATGTAATGATTAAATTATCACAAAGAAACTGAAGACAGTTGATTTTGAAATTATGATGCTTCTAGACTAAAGGATTTCTTGTCAAATAATTAAATAATCTCACTAAAAAAAAAATAGAAAAAAATACAAATGTAAAGTAATGTTCTCAGATATTATTGGCAAATGTTTATGTGTGTGAAAAGCAGCTCCATTAATCTAGATAATAGAACTTTTTCTATGGCTGCTTCATATTGCTTTTAATTGTAGATGCCTAAAATATGAACCAAGGTTATAAAATGGTAGAGAATTTGCTTTGAATCTGAACACACTGGCTTTGAATCATTTTTTGCAGAAGTAATGAAACCTGGGCACTCTCTGCCTTGCTGCAAGACCATTCGTCTGGGCTAAGCACACCAAGGCAGCTGGATGTGATACTAACTGCATAGGTCTGAAATATAATGCTGGCTACAAGAAACTAGCATGTTTTAATTGTGCTGACTGGATTTTGAAACTCAGATTTTCTGCAAATAAAAGAGGAAATATCAATATCTTGTGTAGAGCAGATAATGTTAGGCAGTTTGAAATCTCATGATGCTTAATGACAGATAATCCAAACCTAATGAGACATCTTTCTTGCTAATGCAAATGCTGAGGATGTCAACTAAATATCACGAATCTTATCAGGGTGGATTGAGAAACGCGATGAACATGAACAAGAATTCATTAACTCTGTATATGCACTAGTTATTGTGTTACTGTAAAGTTATATTGGTGTATTTGAGCATTTACTCTTGTATGGTTTACTTAGCTTTCTGACAGGCTTGCTAGAAAATTAACGACTGAATCCATTCAATAGATCCAGATAAAGCATCTGGTAAAGTGGGACAATACCCAAGCTAATAGCTGTGACAAAGCTAATTTCAGGCTTTGGATAAAGTTACCCAGCTGTTTTGCCAAGGCTCAAATAGCAAAAGCACTCTAACAGTTAAGTAATACTACAGAAAAAAAATAATAATAATAATTAAAAAAAAAATCAGGATCAGGTATTTCCCATTTATTGAGAAATAGTTGAGCTTTGAATAAATTATATTGTATAAAAACTAGGCTTTATCGTTTCCCCAAGCTTTTGAATATTGCTGTCATTAATATCTCTGAATATTGCTCCTATTAGAAATAAAAATATATTTTTAAGAAGATTATTTCATTTCCCTAAATACAAGTCACAGTTCAAGAGAGGAAACTTGGTAGGAGCCAGTGAAGTTTGAAGCAGCTAATGTTAAGGGAAAGAAAAGATCCCAAGTAGAATCAAGTAAATTAAGGATCTTATAACTGGAGGATATAAAAAAGTCCTTAAATAATGGAAAATATTTTCCTTTTCTCAGATAAGCCAGAGGTAAGGATACCAGCCAGAGTTACAGCCCTAGTGTGTACAATTCCCTCCTCTCAGTTTGTTGATTTCCAAGAGAAGGAAATGTTTACATGAGACGCAGAAAAGAGATACTGTTACCAGGCCCATGATCTGAACAATTAGTAAGAAAAGACTATGGGTTTCATCATGGTCATGCAGCATAGACACAGCTTCACACACTAGAGTGATCAAAAGACAGAAGATCCCTCTATCTCATACAAAGTGATTGTCCAAATCAGCTTTCCTTTCTTTCTTCCTTTCTTTTTTCCTTTTTTTTTTTTCTCTGCAAAGTTATATATTTATTTATTCTGTAGATTTTCTGTTATATGAGCTTTCAACACAACAGAAATGCAGAATTTAATTTAGATTTAGTTTCCTTTTAATTTCCCATCTTTATCCACATGGAATTCAGAACCCAAAGTACCTGTAAATAACAATTTCTAGAAACAAAATCTGTTAATTTATCTGTATGAGTTTTATTCCTTCTATTTTCAACCTGATTACCCTTCCTAGCTAACTCAGAGTCCATATAAATAGACAAAT
Source organism: Cygnus olor (assembly GCF_009769625.2). Taxonomy (NCBI): domain Eukaryota; kingdom Metazoa; phylum Chordata; class Aves; order Anseriformes; family Anatidae; genus Cygnus; species Cygnus olor. The sequence continues at coordinate 54,977,320 of NC_049198.1, forward strand.
ATTTACTTAAGGTTTACATATGAAACAGTTTACTAAATCTGCATAATGTTAATTACAATGTTGTTTATTTGGAGTTAGGAACTAGAAAGGTAAGGTGCCTTATTCTCAGAAACAGATGATGTGCTCAAGCAGTGTAGCTCTTTAGACTGTCATTGTGTATAAGTTCAGATCACTGGATCGCTTTAAAAATAGGTTGAGCAGTAAATAAGGAACAAAATATTCTAATGTCTCATCTTCTCATGACAAAGTCTGTAATGAGAACTGGGAACAGCACAGCTTGAGTCCATTCCTGTGACAATTAGAAGAGGAGCAGAAAACGTCGGAAATGAAAACTTACTGCTTTAGGCTTATAATCATGACCGATGGAGGTCGGGTGTTGCGATGAAATGTGTCCTCACCATCACAGAAATGCATGTCAAAACAAATTTGAGACAACCCCAGAGCAGAAGGAAGCTGAATAAGTTTCAGAAGCGTCCTTCAAAGAAAATTACTGCAGGCCACATAGTTAAAATTGCAGTTCTTAATTCATGGACTGAACCAATGTCAAATCAAGACATGGTTACTTGTCTGTACTTCTGAGCAGAGGTGAAGAACAGTTGGAGAAAAATAAGAAAATAAGCTAGATGAAGAAGCCATGGAGTAAAATATATTTTCTGGATTAAGCACAGTTTCTTTGCTTTATGAAATTTCTTCACTATCGTGTACTTTGCTAATCCTTCCGCCTGAGACTGTGTAAATAAATTTGTAGGACAATTATAATGAAATTTATTTAATTTCCCACTTTTGTAATAACTTTTATTTTTGTTTTTATCACTAGTTTTTAACTGAAGTCAGTTTCCTCTAAGTGCAATTGTCTTAAGAATTGAATATTTTAAAGGTTGTAATGAACTCTTAAAGGGATGACAGACCAGAAATGAAATTTTAAATATCTATACATTTTTTTTTTTTTCTTGTTTATTTCTTTGGTGTTTGTTGTGAGGGTTTTTTTGGGTTTGGTTTGCTTTGCTTTTCCACTTATCACTTCAAAATGCTTGTGCACGTATTTATGAATGCTTTATTCACTCATTTCTTCTCTGTTCTCTATGAAGTAAAAGGAAATTTTCTTGGTAGAGTACCAAATATATTCCAAAGCTTCAAAGAGTATTAAAGGGACAGGGCTATTTGTTTGTTAGGCTATTTGTCATAAAGAAGGAGAAGACTTATAAGAGGAACTGGAGATATTTTTATGTCTTTAAACCAAGGGGAGAGGGGAAGAGATTTCTTGAGCTTCATGAAAAGGTGTTAGAGAGCAGTGATATGTCAGTTTGAAAAAATGCATATATAATTAATCCATGATTATCAGACATAATTAGATAGTACTCGTTCAATCAAATGTCAACTTCAGTGCTCTGGATTGTTTTGGATGTCAAAACTGGCACATATGTAAATAATTAAATATCTAAAGGATTAAATAAAAAATACAGTTAGTGTATTAATTATAATTATCCACAGGTTTTCTTCAGTGTGAGCAATTTCAAAGCTGTTACTTTAGCTGATAACACTACTGTTCTAGGTCTCTGACTTTCTGCATCCAAGAAGCCAGGAAGAAACCCTCACGTGATTTATGGTAGTGAGAGTGGGGAAGCACTCCTTAATTTGTATTTCTGCAAGCAATAATTCAGACAATTCTCTGAAATCCAAAGTGGTGAGGTGCCTAACGTATCTAACGTGGAAGTGGTCACCATTGCTTTTTCTGATCCTGATGCCTCTTTGAGATATATGTACTGAGACAAATGCCGTAACAGCTTCAGAAAGAAAAAAACAGGATGTTGTTGCCTCCAGGAAATCTGTGAGAAAATACCCACTCTCTACAGTTGTCCCACTAGGTCTTTATTCCAGGGCTGTAACATATCTACTATGACCAATTCTAACAGAGACAACCTGTCAGGTGAGGAGTACTCATGGGAATGTAAATGCACTGCAAACTGTCACGGAAATTGCTGACCAGTTTAGATGAACAACTATTAACTGTACTTTTTTTCCTCCAGGCTTCTTCAGAAAGAAGATCAGGAGTCAGCAGTGGAACATCACTATGAAAGAGACAGGAGCAGCAAGTTTGTTAAGAGTATATCTCAGTAACTGCCATTCCCTGTTTGGATCTCATCCAAAACAACAAAACAACAACAAAAACTACTTGCTTCCTATATTCTAAGTGATAAGCTAGTTTCTGATGATCTGCTTTGTTCTAATTTTGCTTGCTGAAAAGGTGCAAGCTACCAGACATTACATCTTTTCCTTTCTAAGCCACAGTGTCACACTGCCCCCTCATCAAGTCATTTCTTTGGCAAAGATGCTTTTCTGTATCATCTCCCTCACTTGTAAATCAATTGGATGGTTGCTTAAAGTTACACCAAAAATAGTTTTCTGTCTTCACAAGGGAACACAATTCAATCAGGGCTTGCAGAAACTTCCCTATCTGCTGTGGGCCATGGTCTCTATCACTGTCATGACAGGTGTTCACCTCAAATAAACAAGAATTTATAAATAATATTCCCTACTTTGCTGAACAACTACTTTCTTGACTTGTGACTGAGTATGAATACCTCTCAGGCAGCAAGGTTACAGCAAAATAAATATGAATGTGACTGCCTTGCTCAAATAAGTATTTCAGTTTTTGTTAAAATACACAGTATCTCAAAAATATTAATGTAGATTTGCATTTTAGATTTTTGTTCCCCAGACTATTTTGTATTTCCTGATTATCTTCCTTCAATAGTTTGTTGTTGTTGTTGTTATTTTTTTTATGTTCATTATGTACTTACATTTAAATCCTAAGCATAATTACAATAGTTTTCAGTTTTATTAATTTATTTTATGTTCAGTCTCTTTTTAGGTAGCTAGCATATACATATTTTCCTTTTTGTCTTATTAGAGGAACTGGGCTGTTCCTGTAATCCTCCAGCCATAGGCCAAGGTGTTCTAAACCAGATGATAAATCTAGGGTTGTTCCATTGATTTTAGTAAGGTTGTTCTGTATCATTTTGTTCTAGTTTTGAAATAAAACTTGCCATTAGTTGTTTCGTTTTAGTGAGTTACATTCTTTTCTCTCTTTTTCTCTCTACATTTCCCACCCCTCCCCACTCTCCAGTAATATATATATATAATTACAAGAAAAGGCTGTTCTGTCACTGAGAGCAGCAAACACATTTTACCAAATCTCATGTAAGCCAAATCAATGTAATTACATGGTCTGAATTTAGGGCAATTGCTTGTATTTAAGCTGAAAGAGAGCATTTTTCTTGCAGCTTACCCAAGCTGATGGTAAATCAAATCACTTAGTTCTCATGGTTCTTTTTTTTATTACCACTTCTAAATAAACTTACAGGAAAATATTAAGTGGGTTTTGTTGCACTCTTTTGGCTTTCCCCCTGCAGTTCACCACTGACTTTACCTGTATGAAATGTTATTAGAAAAGTTGAGATATTTTAACCTTGTGGTTTTTGATAGCTGGATCGATTGTTTCTTGGACAGAATACAACTTTGTTTTACTCTAGACAGGAGGCTGAACTACCAAGTGTTACTTTTGTCCTCTGAGTCTCTAAAATATTTTTCTCTTCCTTTATACAAGCCACATGTTTCTTATCAGGCAAGCAGACATACGATAAGGGTTTACCTTCCTGAATTCTGTAAAAATAAATGACTTTTTTGCCAATCAAAACCAAACCCATCAATATGACAGAAAGAAAACAGGAGAGGTAATTTAAAAATCTCTACCAAATACTTATCATCCTTCAAGACCCCTAAAACTTTCTTAGCAAATTAAGAAATTGCTGACATTACATTCTCACAACATAAATTCCACTGAGATTAATTTCAGGTATTTTTAAGTCATATTGATGTGCTAAATTATACTTCTAGGAGCTGATCCTAGTACAGACATGCTGTGTGCTGATTTCTTCAGTCTTGTTCTTCTGACATTGCAAGTCACTAACTCTCTCTTCTGGTATACATCCTCTTGGGTACTTAGTAAATAATGTCAAACCACACTAAAATAACTGATATTTTCTTGCTTTTCAGCATCATCAAAGTAACATCCCTATATCTGGAAATCAGGTTAATTGAGAAAATCACATAATATCTGAAATACTGGAGCACTGTAATCTGCAGATTCACACACAATATATTTAGAATTTGCTAGCATTTTTTCATTTCCACTGGGAAAAAAAAAAAAAAAAAAAAAAGTTTTATTTATCTTACTGTATTTCCATTTTCAATCCATCATTTTCTGGTTGTCTAAATACTCTCGTTGCCTTCTTACCAATCTAACTAAATTTTTCCTTGAGTGGCTTACTTTGTCTCAGGTCTAAGTGTTTCCCATCACCTTTCCTTATCACTCAGTCTTCAGTTTCCCATTTCTTTTTCTGTTTTCCTCAGATCTGTTTCACTGATGTGGTGTCAGACTTATCCCTTCTCTACTTGGAATTTTTAATATTAGCAGCAAATTAATGACTAACCACATCTATTTCTTTTGTAACCATACATACTTTGGCACCTTTTCCATATTGTAATACCCAGTATGTAGTGCTTAAACTAACAACTTAAAGACAACTAACCAATTGGATTGTTCCCTCAGCTTTAAACGTCTTTATTTTGACATTGGCTTCATCAGGTGTGTGTAGAGTGCTGGTGTGTGTATAGAGTAATATTTCATGTTTGTAATACCTCTAGAAGATCAGACAAGGAATAAGAGCCTGAAATTGAGCCTTACAGCTCTATAAACAAAACAGAGTCTGGAAAAAAAAAAAAAAAAAAAAACACTAATCAATGGTCCAAAAAAATATATACTGAATGTTGAAACTCCTTCACTGTATAGCAAAGCAAAATACTTTTCTAAACTAAGCTCTTCTAGGTAAATCAGGCATGAAACATGGGGTTGAACCTCTAGCTGCTTCCTTGAGAACTAGGAAAGACCAGAAAAACAATGAGAAATACAAGGTGTTCTGTAGGACAAAGGAAATGTCACATGCTTGGGAACTTGGATCAAACCAATAAAGAATTTATTCATCCTCCAAATTAGAATTAACATGCCTGTAATAAAGGTATAGACTCTGCTATTTCAGAAATACGCTATCAGAATTTGAGGGTAATAGCAGTCCTTAAAGCTGCACACAGCAGAAAAGAAACATGCTATTTACAATATTTACATAGTTTATTTCCCCTTCACATGAAGTTAACAGTAATGTTAAATATAATCTGGAAATATTTTCACATTTTTTGTAACTGTATTTTCCAATGTTGAATAGTTTTTTATCATTTTTATGATGAAGTGACACATTCATACGGGCCTCATGGCCACAGTGCAAAATCTGGCAAACCAAATTTCTATGTACAAATTCTATATGCCTTTCCAACTGCATTCTAGCCAAGGTTTATTTGAGCAAGGTGTCAGCTTAGAGAGATCTGCATTGCTAGTCCATCTCAACAGAGATATTTCAAAGGAGGAAAGCAGCACCGGGCAATGGATCACCATTACAGTAGTTCCCTGAAGGCAGAGAGGCTATTAATGATAGTATATCAGTGCCACAAACAGCAGCAGCTACAGCAAAGGAGAGGTTTGCATATTTTCTGTAGAAGTGTTTGCTCAGCTATGAGGCACTGCAGTAAGAGAGGCACTCAGCCCTAAAGTGCCAGGCGTTGGGACCTCCCATGTTCAAGAGTTCAGTTTGCTGTCTAGCTGTTTTGTATAAAGATTTGTTTTCTTTATGTGTTTATTCAGCCATAACTTGTTATGCTCTGTCCCGCTAGACAATAGCTCTATTAGCTGTTGAAAGCCTGTGCCAGAAAAAACAATATCAGGCTTATCATTGTGCTTGGAAGACAAAAATAGCTTCACATACTGAAACTGCCAGCAAATGATTGAGAGCAGCTTTGGGGTCAGGATATCTAACTCTCAACAGCTGTTGAAATACTCTCCACATGTGTACTAACAGCGTGCCAAAATTCCAGACATCATGCAGGAATTCCAATAAGTAGGGTTACCTGTCAGCTTTTCAATTTTTATTTATTCATTTATGTGTATATTCTGCCCTTTCTCCTCTTTTTCATTCTACCAGACTCTAGTCATATGTCTACTCTCAAACAGAACATATATGAGAATTGGCTGAAAAAATATTTCCAAATTTTCCATGTTTGCTTCAAAAGGTTAATGATGTGGTGCAGTTTCAGATAATTTCACATTAAATTAAGTAGTTGGGTACTTGTCATGGATGAAATTTTTACACAGGTTTCATTTAGCAACAATTTAAGATTTATTAATATATTTATGATAAATCACAAATTAGACTGTATGATTTTTTCCTTAGCAGCACTTAATCAACAATTGATCATTAACATATTTAACACAACAATTCATTAGTGTTTGCTACAATCAAAACAGCAACTTTATTAAAGATTTGTAAATGGCAAGACTTAAGCAAGGTATTGTGGATTTCTAAACTCAGTTGCACACTCAAGAACTTTTCATCTTTTGGTGAATTACTCACCTTTCTCTGCATAAGCATATTCAGCAGATGACCATTAAAACCTTATGGGGTCTGCCCTGAGGGGTGTCCCACCTGAGGGGGAGATCCTAGATCACAGCTCACTGTGGTCCTGGAGAGCTCAAAAGGCCTCTCCACTTAGGACTGCTATTTATAGTACCATGAGATGGCTTTAGACTGTAATTTTCTATCCTGGCCCTCAGTTCAGGTTAGGCAATTATTGTGTTGCCCACCAACCATACTATTCCTATGTCTTTCAGATTGCACAGTTCTGATATCCAGATAGCAGGTATTCCAGGTGCATCTAGTGAGTGCCTAATTGTCCCAACTCACTGCACTTACAACAATGGCAAGCCTGAGATTACAGACTGACCCGGTGAGGCTCAGCTGCACCACCACAGTATTATAGTGATAAGTATGATATAGTGTCTGAATTTTATACTTTTATAAGCTCGGTTTTTCCAGCTGTCTACAGCTGAAAAGTGATGTTTCTGAGAAGCTTAACATGGTTGCAAAGACAAACTTTCATTGTTTTCACAGGATTTCATATTTGAGTAATATGAATGTATGTGTGCACATCATTTTTCACCTGACTTCAGCAGAATAGGGCTGGATTCTGAGATTCCAGGAAATTTGATTAAGAATTTGTGAAATAAGCAAATAATGATCCAAGTGAGTCTTTGATATCTTACTCAAAAGCCTGACATATATTCTAAGTTAATTTATAGAGCCATTAATGAAAAAAATGCATGTGGTTTTTAAGACCAGAAAAATAAGTAGTACATTGTAAATTTGGGAAAGTATTTATATTTTATAAAGTTTGTGGACTTTTTAATTTCTTCTTTAGAAACTTTGAGAGGTTCTTGGTTATAATGTGAATTGTTTGACCAGAAGATATTCAAGTCCTTTTTGGCCTGTAGAGAAAAACAGTTAAGACTTTAAAACATAGTATGTGTGTAAACAAGAATAGAAAAGAGATAAATGGAGAAAGCTATTGAGAGCAAAACAACATTTTTGCTGTCAGAAAATAGAAAACTGAGGACTCAGAGAAATTATAGAAAGAAGAATATGCTTTAGCTTTTAATCCAGATCAATGTAATTGGAAACAGAATATTTTAAAATTATATTGATTTCCATGTGGGCAGAACAAGTTATAATTACATTAGGACAGTCTTGGGTGCAACAGTTGGTTTCTACCTGGAAAACTCTTCAAGAAAAAAATAAGGAAGAATTTTGGAGGGGGAAAAAAAAAAAAAAAAAAAAAAAAAAAAAAAACCTTGCCTGCATGTATGTAACACCATATATTGTTCTGTATTTACAACTCTGCCAGTAACCATTGCAAATGTTATCATTAGAATGATACAAAAATAAATTTAAAAACAGCTTGTGTTATAGAGGAAAACAGACAAATGAACAATAGATATTGCTATACCTCAAGCGAGGTTATATATTATTGTTACAATTTCAAAGGGAACATTATTATTATCTAAATTGGACTGTCTAGTCTTCTTAAAAAAAAAAAAAAAAAAAAGGAAGCACTATAAAATATAGTAGCAACAGCTTTGCAACAGAGCCTTAAAAATGAAATATACTTGATCGTTTCATACATGACTTGCAACCCTCCCTATCTGTGGCAGAAAATGAAAAATAGCATTCAGAAATGTGTTTTACTTTTCTAAAGATTCTAAAGAGGTTTTTGTGTTTAAGCAGCCTTGAAAGTTAACTGCTTCCTCTTCTTATTCTCAACACTAATTTTCTCTTAACTTGTTTCTTGCCTTTAAATTTACTTGCCTTTAAATTTACTTTATTCATTTACTGGCTCTCTATTCTGAAGTCTATGTTGCAGACTGTCATGACTGTCCAAACTCGCTCATATGGTGAAAAAAAACACCTTCCTTGCAACCCTGTTTCTCTTATTGTGTGCCTCCTCTGTGAATTCCCATCTGTGCTTTTTTTTTTTTTTTTTTTTTAATTTTTATTCAAATGTTTGTTTTCTGAGTCTGACAGCTGTTAAGTCATTAACTTTGCATGTTTGAACTGAAGTCCGTCTTCTAGTTGAAAAAGATCCTGGAATGTCAAGTTTTATAATATTGTAAATATTTGTAATTTTGTTATTGTAGCTGATTTGTGGATAACATTCTGTAAGATTTCGGGCAAAGTATAAAGATTTTTTTCTGTTGTAAAATTAGACATAAATATAGATTTATCACATAAAGCATAGATGTAAAATCCCAACATGAATGGGCAGCAGAAGTACTACCAAAAATCCAACCTGAATCTAGCCATAGAACAGACAGAAAAGATTTCTCTACTATTTTTTAAGCCAAATTAAGTATACTTATTTCTTTATGACCCATAATATTCGGTAAGTCTTTCAGAGATTGACAGTCATTAGAATCTCCATGTTCCTACTATATTCCTACCTTTAAAGCCAACAAATCTTAGCTCTGTCTTCTCTGTTATCATGGTGACAGGCACTGTCCCAAGGGAGACAGCATTTTATCAGGGTTTACTTGGATTTTCCTCCTATGCTTTTCTTATCACACTGTAATGAAGGACTTGGTCTACATGAGCTCAGGAGACTTTTCAAAGAATAATAGAATGGTTTGAGTTGGAAGGGGCCTTAAAGGTGGGGATTACTCTCTTCTTCCAAGCAACAAGCGATACAACAAGAGGAAATATCCTCAAGTTGTGCCAGAGGAGGTTTAAGTTTGATATTGGGAACTTTCTTCATGGAAAGGGTTGTGAAGCATTGGAACAGGCTGCCCAGGAAAGTGGCTGAGTCACCATCCCTGGAAGTAAAAGGTGTATAGTTGTGGTGCTTAGGAATATGGTTTTGTGGCAGACTTGCAGTGCTAAATTAATAGTTGGACTTCAAGATCTTAGAGGTCTTTTCCAACCTAAATGATTTTATGAATCTATGGTTCTATGAAAATGGGATTATGTAGCCTGGAGAAGAGAAGGCTATGGGCCTTCCAGTGTCCTTATAATGGCTTCCAGTACCTAAAGTGCTCCTACGGAAAAGCTGGAGGAAAGCTCCCTCTTTATCAGGGCATGTAGTGATAGGACAAGAAGTAATGCTTTTGGACTAAGAGAGGATAGATATAGATTAAGTATTAGAAAGAAATTCTTTACTCTGAGGGCAGCGAGGCACTGGAACAGGTTGCCCAGAGAAGCTGTGGATGTCCCATCCCTGGAAGTATTCAAGGCCAGGCTAGATGCGGCTTTGGGCAACCTGGTATAGTGGGAGGCATCCCTAGCCATGGTAGGGGAGGTGGAGTTAGATGATCTTTAAGGTCCCTCCCAACCTGAGCCATTCTATGATTCTATGATCACTGATAAAGATTTTGAATAGAATTGGCCCTGATACTGAGCCCTGGGGGACACCACTTGTGACCGGCCACCAACTGGATGTAAATCCATTCACCACAGCTCTTTGGGCCCAGCCACTCAGCCAGTTCTTTATGCAGCAAAGTGTATGTCCATCCAAACCATGAGCAGACAGACTCTCCAGGAGAATGCTTTGGAATACAGTGTCAAAAGTTTTCATGAAGTCTAGGTAGACATTAGTAAATGTCAGAATAGAATGATTGAACCACAGAATATCCTGAGTTGGAAGGAACACACAAGGATCATTGAGTCCAACTCCTGGTTCCACACAGAACCATCCAAAAATCAGACCAGATGTCTGAGAGCATTGTCCAAACGGTTTTTGAACTCCAACAAGCTTAGTTCTATGACCACTTCCCTAGGGAGCATGTTCCAGTGCCCAACCACCCTCTCAGTGAAGAACCCTTTCCTAACACACAACCTGACCCTTCTATGTCACAGTTCCATTTGGTTCCCTTGGTTCCTGTCACTGTCACCAGAGAGCAGAGCTCAGCACCTGCCCCTCCACTCCCCTTGTGAGGATGCTGCAGGCCACCATGAGGCCTTCTTTCAGTGTGCTCTGCTATAGGCTGACCGAACCCAGTGACCTCAGCTGCTCCTCATACATCATGCCTTCTAGAAACTTCACCATCTTCATAGCCCTCTTTTGGACATTCTGTAATGCTTTTATGTCTTTTTCATATTGTGGCACGCAAAACTGGTGAGTCTGCACCAGCACAGTGTAGGACAGTCACTTCCCTCAACCAGCTAGCAAAGCTGTACTTGATAGATCCCAGGGCACGGTTGGCTCTCTTAGCTGCCAGGGCACATTGCTGAATCATAATCATCTTGGCATCAACCAGAACAACCTGTATCCCCTTCTGCAGAGCTTCTCTCTAGCCTCTCATCCCCTAGTCTGTATGTATATCCAGGGTTGCCCCTTCCCAGGTGCAGAATACAGCACTTGCGCTTGTTAAACTTCATATTGTTGGTTACTGCCCAGCTTGCTAATTTGTCAAGATCTTTGCAAGGTCTCTTACCCTTGAGGGAGTCAACTGCTCCTCCCAAACTTACTTAGTATGTGTTAGAGTTCTTCATCCTAGTCATTTATGAAAACATTAAAGAGAAGTGGCCCTAATATGGAGCCCTGGAGAACCTCACTAGTAGTGACTGTCTGCCAGCCTGATGTAACCCCATTTACTATAACACTTTGAGCCTGACCCATATGGCAATTGTAAATTAGAATTCCTCAACCTTTCTTCATAGGAGAAGTGTTCCAGCCTTCTGGTCATCCTCATGGCCCTCCTCTCATGATAATAGAACCATGTCACTCTTACACTGGGGACCCCAGAGCTGAACTCAGTACTCCAGGTGGGGTCTCAAAAGAGCAGAACAGAGAAGGAGAATCACTTCCCTTGACCTACTGGCCACACCACTTTTGATGCAGCCCAGAAAATGGTTTGCTTTCTGTGCAGTAAGTGCACATTGCTGGCTCATATCAAGCTTTTTATCCACTAGAACCCCCAAGTCCTTCTCCACAGTCATGCTCTATATCCACTTGTTGCCTAGCCTGTATTCATGTCTGGAATTGCCCCAGCTTAGGTGCAAGTCCTTGCACTTGGCCTTGTTGAACTTCATGATGTTCTCACAGGTACACCTTTCAAGCCTGCCTAGGTCCCTCTGGATGGCATCCGTTCCCTCCAGCCTCCTGACCACATCACTCAGATTGGTGTCATCTGTAAACTTGCTTAGGATGAACTCAGTCCCACTGTCCACGCCACTGACTAGGATGTTGAATAGTATGGGTTCCCATTTGTTGGGCAATACTTCATCCAGGCAGCACAGTGGCAGGAGGAAATGAAATATAAGCATTGGAACATAAAGATGGAGATTTTACACAAGTCATTAAACATTTGATATATGGATCTCTGCTGTTGTTTTTCTATTTGTAATACTGACACCAGTTCAAAACTTATTTCTCAATTAGTATATCTCACATGACTCTTGAAAGTTATGTTGGCAATGCAGAAAATAAAAAGCAGAAAAACATTAGGAACCACTACAGGGCCACTTCACTAGAATCAAGTCAAGTCAGTATGACCAAGTGCTCACATCTGTGCAATAAAAGAAATCATACCACCACAGGAAGATTGGCACAAAAATGATGTATTCTTTTCGCCTGTGGGTATGTGTTCTATTTGGCCTGTTTATTCCTTAAGAAAAGTGACAGATTAGCGTTTACTGGAGCCAGTTCAAAGATAAATATTATTTCAGACATTCATTTCTTATGCAAACAACACACTGATAAGAACCCCAAGTGTCTTTACTTAAACTATATGTTATGTACAAAATACTTATCAATGAGACCTACTGTAGTCTGACATTAAACCTCTTAATATCCTTCTAAGACAAAACCTAGTGGGTAGATCACAGTCAAAAATGTTCTACACTCACACACCTTTTGCTTTATACCGTTCAACCACCACCATTGCTGTAGTTGCTCTGCTCCTTTCTCATTTATAAACTGCTATAGTATAATGGCTCTTTTCACAAAGCCATTGTTAGCCAAAGTTCAGCTAAAGATGGATGAATTATCAGACAGAAAGAAAAAAAAAAGAAAGAAAAAAAAAGGAAAGAAAGGAAAGCTCAGTCATTATCATATAGACATAGGAAACTATGCTGAGGATACATTAAAGTAAATGGTAAAAACTCCTGAAGGGTTTTTGCTGTATTCAGTTAAAGCAAAAGAAAGGTCTGTATTCAATTAAACCTTAATTATAACTGAGTGCCCTCAAAGATGTTTTATTTCACTAAAGATCTAGAGAGTGCAAAAATATGTCTGCTGACAAAATCTGTATTAGTGCTATGATCTGTTACTAGTGCAGTAGGTCTTCACAGGATGTGGTGACTCTGTTTCCCCAAATTAGTCATTTAAATGAATCATTCTTTAGAAACAATAAAATTTTGACGTTTCACATGTCATTGTCACAGAATATTACACCTTGTATTGAGTTTTACAGTACATAGTCAAATGAAGCTAGTGGAACCAGGAGCAGAGCCACGCTGAACACAAAAAAGAGCATCTTTGCATGGCAAGAAGCAGGGTGTCAAATAATTCTTGACAAAGGATGTTGTGAGCAAGGATTCCAGGAAAAGTGAGTTCAAGGAAATCCTGTGGGGGTTACTGAGGACAGAGAAGTCACATTAGCCTCACATACTATCTGAGCTGAAAACAGTTATAATTTGGGAGACCTGTTTACATCATACAGAATAAATGATAATTTTTCACTTAAATAGGATTATCAGACAGATACTTTAGAAATTATTAATACGGACTATGTTTAAGATTAAGAAATCATGAATACTAGACTAAAAGTGCTGAATCTTTGAAGATGAATGTTTGCTTCAAAATATCTTGTAATTTAAAAAGGAAAGTTTGGACTTCTATACTGTGATGAGATTCCATACAAGTCAAAAACCTACAATAGTTAAGACTTTGTCATTTAACATAGAATTTGTGTAAAATAAGCAGAATTTAAAAGTTGTTACTAAAACTCAGCTTCCTGTGTGTACTACTTGTAAACTAGCCAACTTGTCAACTTTATAGATATTCTTCTTTCTGTTGCTATTTTTGACATTCTTTTCTTTCCGATGTGGTTTAATGAAGAGTTAGGTCCCTTGGTAGCTTTACTTTTAAAGGTAAATCAATAAGCAAATATAACTTCCCTGATATTCGTTTACTTCAGAAGTATTTGTATTTGATTACTAGTTAACTTTTCCTTAAAATGGTCTATACCAAAGTTTATACTTTGGTCTTCCAGATCTTTGGCCATAGAAATAAATTCAAAAATCAGTTAAAACTTAATTGTAAGCTTTAAATTATCAATGAAGTCTTTTTTCTTTTTTTCTTTTTTTTTTTTTTTTTTTTTTTCATACATTCATAGAACCATAGAATCATTAAGGTTGGAAAAGACTTCCAAGATCATCTGTTCCAACTATCAATGTCAACCACTAAACCATGTCCCTAGGTATCACATCCAACCTTTCCTTAAACACCCCCCAGAGACGGTGACTCCACCACTTCCCTGGGCAACCCATTCCAATGCCTGACTACTCTTTCTGAGAAGAAATGTCTCCTAACCTAAATGTCTCCTAACCTAAACCTCACCTGCTACAACTTGAGGCCATTCCCTCTAGTCCTATCACTAGTCACCTGTGAGAAGAGGCTGGCCCTCAGCTCCCCACAGCTTCCTTTTAGGTAGTTGTACAGAACAATATGTTCCACCCTGAGCATCCTCTTCTCCAGATTAAATAACCCCAGTTCCCTCAGCCGCTCCTCACAGGACTTGTGTTCCAGGCCCTTCACCAGCTTCGTGAAAGAAAATTAAGCCTGTGTTCCCAAGAATGTTGTTTCTGCATTACAGAAAGGGTCAGCATACAAATGACAGTACAGATTCTGCAAATAAGGAGCAAAAGAACCTTTACTAGACAGGCATTGAAAACTGATGAAAGATAAAACTCAATGTGGTGTTCATATAATTTCTCAAGAAATTTCATTTTAAAACATCTAAAAAGACTTGAACCATAAGGAGAAAAATACACCTTATGTAGGTCAAACTAAAAAAAATGCTAATTTTTATCTGTCTTTCTGATTTATGCTTTTTTAGTCTGTTTCAAGTATGTTTGTTTACTACAACACAGATTCTAATCTCTGACATTCTTGTGCTTTCATAGTTCAGAGCTGTTGTAGCAGCCACAGTTAGAGTAATACCAGTTTTAAACATATGCACTGTGATTTGTGGAGTATCTCTAAGCATGCCAGTTAAGTGCTAATGTTTGTGTGTAAATAGCTATGCAGATCTAATGAGGCTGGTGTCAATTTCACTAGACTTTTACAATTGTCTCCATTTCATTTGAACCTTATTTTTATGACTATTTTCATTTACATACTTAGTCAATTTTGAACTGTTTTATAATCAGTGAATATCAGTTCAACAAGTCTATAGATACAAGTCAGTAGGGCTAAGTTACAGTTGCATCTGGTTTTGATATCTTTTTATTGGCCTGCAGTCACTTTGGTAAGATATTGAAAGGAGGTTTTCTAATTAGTTTAGTGAGAGTTTAATTTCCTCCTCAAGCTTTTAAACCATTGAACCTTTATATTACATACTATACCTATCAAGCTAAAAATCACTACTAAAATAATTGCAACAATGTGGTAAAAAAAATAAATAAATAAATCTTAACATGATGTAAATTATTTCTGAGCTGAAGCTTCAAAAAAAAATGTCTGTCGATCTGTATTTTTGTACTGGGAGTTCAATTAAATCTGTATGACTTTATGAAGTAAAATAAATGTTGTCCAAATACATTTTTTTTGTTTTACTAATTACAGCCTGTTTTTATTAATTTTGGTTAGCTTCAGTGAAGAATCAAGATAATATTTCATCTTATCTTCTTTTTCATACTAGATAGATCCTCACATTCTGCAAGAGAGATAAAGGTACCTTCTATCGAATTTTGGATTATCAGTACTAATCTTTCTACTTTAAGATATTTATTTTTTTGCAGTACTTTTCCTTAGCAGACTAACGATCAGACCTGAGATACGCTTCACCTTGTTAATAATACATTATGTCTTTGAGAAAAATTGTAAAATAAAAATTTTAAATGAACCTTTCTCATTTTAGAATCTGTTTGCTCCTAATTTACAAGTGTCTCTGCTGAAGTGTCCTACTTCCTAATGAGCTTACCCTTACAGTCCCAGTCATGTAGTGGTAAGAAAGCAGGCATCACCCAAAAGCATACTTTTGTTATTAATAGTTTTACCCTCTCCTGATCTTGAAATATATTCACATTTTTTGATATGTACAAGGTCTTTAACCTCTTAATTACCTGAAAATAATGTTCCCATTCTTTTTGTAGGTAAATGAATTTGAAATTGTTAACATGTCAAAGGATCAACTGGTATAGTAAACATTTTTGGTGATGTACACTGGGCAAGATTGCTTTTTAATTAAAATGACAGTTACGGTGATACTCATTAGAAACTGAAGTGAAATGCAGTCACCTCTGAGGTATTTTTATGATGTTGACAGTTTAATAACCATTTGTTGCTAAATGCTTTCTAATACTCTGACATTTCTGAGCAGCTCTGTGATTTTAAGACACTCATTTTGTCACTGCTATTTAAGGATGCAATAAAGAATTCATCAGTCTGTTTGTAATTATTGTGGCAAAGTGCTAGTATGCGGATTAGGCTTAAAACATGCAAAAGGAGGCTGGGGAAAGGAAGGATTTGTGCTTTTTTAATTCACTTTATTATTTAGAAATATTTTTTGTAAAACTCATTTCCACAGAGTTTGAGTGGCAATGTGCTTTGTTTTTATACATTTAAAGTACATGTGCATTAAAATAATCATGTGCTTTCACAATTTTTTAAAATGTTTCCAAAATCAAAAAAAAAAAAAAAAAAAAGGAAGCAAGAAGAGAGAAGCAAATTGTATATATAATGTTTTCATCTTACTGTAAAAATGGCAAGATTTTATGATCTGCTGAGCAGACTTTTCATCACTTTTGCACTTTGAAGTCAAGATCAGGTTCATTAAAATAATTTTTTTAAAAAAGGAAATTATTTCTACTCAGTTCTTTATTTCTTATTTATTTTTAAATTATTATTATTATTTATTTATTCGTTTGTAGAAATGTTATGGTTTAGCCCTGACAGGCAGCTCAGCACCACACAGCTGCTTGCTTACTCTCCCAAGATGGGAAATGGGAGAGAATCAGAGAGGTAAAAGCGAAAGAACCCATGGCTTGAGACAAAGACAGTTCACTAGATAAAGAAAAAGCCACATACACAATTAAAGCAAAGTGATTAATTTGCTGCTTCCATAGGCAGGAAGGTGTTCAGCCACTCCCAGGAAAGCCTCTCCCAGAAAAGCATTTACCAAACATGTAATGGTTTCTTGGGTAGACAAATGCCATCACTCTGAACACCTCCCCACATCATTTGGTATTTATCTTCACAAGTTTCAATAACATCTTTTTAGACCTTGCCTGTTAAGGAAATGCTTATGTTCGTACAATAGGTATTTCATTTCTCAGAACATAACTCTGGAGAATCTCATTATGATCTTTTCATACCCCACTAAGTGTAATGTTCCTATTAATTCAAACAAGAAAAAGGTCTTCAAAATACAGCCCTACTTTTACCTTCCCTATTTGCAAAAAAAGGTGAAAAGAAATGGTATGGTATCTACCAATGTGTCACAGTAATGATATCTGGAGACGTAACCTTAGATGAGTGATAAATATCAAATACCAATGCCTCTAGAAAACGGCTTGAGGCTCATGAGGTGACATTCACACATATAAATGATTAAGTGTGCTGCAGTCTGAAGAATGAACTGAACATTAGGTTCCAAATGTGCTCAAAGCAAATATGCCACGAATGATCTTGCCTATGTTACAAAATAACTTATATTAAAAAGATATATTTTTATGAAATCTTAAGAAACAGAGAAACATATAGAAAGCAAGAGTGGAGGTCCCTAAGATACCAGGACTTTTAATTTTTTAGCAGCAAATTAAATTGGTTATCATGTGAAGTTGTGTGATGGAGGTGTCCATGAACTGAGCTGGTGATGTCACTCTCAGTCTTAATGGAGAAACATCCACTCCACAATCATAATATAACAGACAGCCTGTGTCAAGTGTCAGCCTCATTAAAAATATCAAACACTGAATGAAAGTAATCTGCTTGGCCTTTATTGCTCCCAAAGTTAATTCCTCCTAGTCTTGGTTGATACTTGTTGCTAGAGTAATTTTTCACTGTACAGTAATTTTCCCCTGTTCCACAGACAAATCAATGTATTTAGTTGCTTTTGCTGTCTGCCCAGAAACTTTCATAAACAGTTTGTTTTTATCTTTTGGAAAAATAACATAATTTTGTCCTGCAACAAACTCTACATATTCATACTTAGGACTGTTAGACAAAAGGAAAAGACAATAGCTGTATCATGTAAAAGAAGAAAAGTTAAAAATCAGATCCACTTACAAAGTTGTATGTGATCTGTTCTAAGCATAGGTTTCAGATAGGTTTTTCCTCAGTTTTCTATTTGATTGTCTCTTCTCTATTCCATCTGTAAAATTTCTATACTCAAAACAGTTCCCTCCAGCTTCCCACGATTAACAGTCCTTCCATGTTTTTAGATTGGAGTAGGAAGTGATTGTATTTTATTATTCTTTCATATGAGTTTTGAAGATTCAATACTGGACTTATCAAACCCTATACACATTGTCATATCAGCTCACACGATCTCATGTCTACTATTTTGAGAATATTTTATGTATTCTGACTGACGTCTGTGAAACAAACATTCTAAAGGCAAAAAGAAAGATCAATTGGCAAAAAAAAAAAAAAAAAAAAAAAAGCTAAGGATGCAAGCAGAGAAGAGACACAGTGATGTTATTTGGGGAAATGAGAAGAGTGAGAAAACCAACATTGCCAACGGATTTAAATCAAACCTGAGCTACAGTTTATGTTTGAGATTGTAGTCTTAATGCTTTTTGAAAATGCCTAAATCTAATCTGCAATTTTGCCAAGATATTGATGTGAATGTATCTATCACCTGATAGTGTCATTTAAAAGCTAAGAGTAATCCTTAAGATTATTTACTGCTACTGTGTCAAAGAGATGGAGCAATCACATTTCTGGCCTTTGCCAGAAATGTCCTCTCCAGTAGGACTAAGAGAAGTATTCTGATGAATAAATAGAAATGTTTAACAGGTACAAAATAAAGCAGAATAAAAGTCCAGATGTTTAAACCCTGAGGAAACATGAATTCAAAGTAGAGTAGGGAAGAATAGTGATTAATGTAATAATCACTATTACATTGTGTAATAAGACAATACATAATGTATGAAAAAAAATGTATGAAAAGAAATGGGAAGGGAAGGGAAGGGAAGGGAAGGGAAGGGAAGGGAAGGGAAGGGAAGGGAAGGGAAGGGAAGGGAAGGGAAGGGAAGGGAAGGGAAGGGAAGGGAAGGGAAGGGAAGGGAAGGGAAGGGAAGGGAAGGGAAGGGAAGGGGAAGGGAAGGGGAAGGGAAGGGAAGGGAAGGGAAGGGAAGGGAAGGGAGAAGGGAAAGGGAAGGGAAGGGAGAGAGAAGAAAGAAAGAAAGAAAGAAAGAAAGAAAGAAAGAAAGAAAGAAAGAAAGAAAGAAAGAAAGAAAGAAAGAAAGAAAGAGAGAAAGAGAGAAAGAGAGAAAGAGAGAAAGAGAGAAAGAGAGAAAGAAAGAAAGAAAGAAAGAAAGAAAGAAAGAAAGAAAGAAAGAAAGAAAGAAAAAAGAAAGAAAAAGAAAAAGAAAAAGAAAAAGAAAAAGAAAAAGAAAAAGAAAAAGAAAAAGAAAAAGAAAAAGAAAAAGAAAAAGAAAAAGAAAGAAGCAACAACAAAACAGAAACCCCTTCTATGACAGGGTTAAGGCGTTGGTGGAGGAGAGAAAAGCAACTGGTGTTATCTATCTGGGCCTGAGCAAAGCATTTGACACTGTCCCCCAGGATATCCTTGTCCCCAAATAGGAGAGGCATGGATTTCATGGATGGACCACTTGGTAGGTAAGGAATTGGCTGGATGGTCGCACTCAAAGAGTTGCTCAGTGTCCAAGTGGAGATCAGTTATGAGTGATGTTCCTCAGGGACCAGCGCTGTTTAACATTTTTGCTGCTGACATGGACAGTGAGACTGAGTGCACCCCAAGCAAGTTTGCCAATGACACCAAGATGTCATTGGCAATGGATGCCATTCAGACTGACCTGGACAGGCTTCAGAAGTGAGCCTGTGCAAACCTCCTGAGTTTCAACAAGACCAAGTGCAAGGTTCTGCATCTGGACTTGGGTAATCCCAAACACAAATACAGGCTGGGCAGAGAACAGACTGAAAGCAGTCCTAAGGAGAAGGATCTCTGGGTGTTGGTTGATGAAAAACTCAGCACAAGCCAGCAATGTGCGCTTGCAGCCCAGAAAGACATCCTGGGCTGCATCAAAGGAAGCATGGCCAGCAGGTTGAGGGAGGTGATTCTCCCCCTTTACTCTGCTCTTATGAGATCCCACCAAGAGTACTGCACTCAGTTCTGGGACCCCAGCACAAGAAGAATATAGACATATTAGAACAACTCCAGAGGAAGGCCATGAAGATGATCAAAGTGCTAGAGCACCTCTGTTATGAAAACTGGCTGAGGGAGTTGGGGCTGTTCAGTGTGGAGAAGAGAAGGCTGTAGGGAGACCTCCTTGCAGTCTTCCAGTACCTAAAGGGGCCCACAGAAAAGCTGGAGAGGGACTCTCTGTCAGGTAGTGCAGGGATAGGGCAAGAAGTAATGGTTTTAAACTAAAAGAGGGGAGATTTAGATTAGATATTTGGAATAAATTCTTCACTCTGTGGGTGGTGAGGCACTGAAACAGGTTGCCCAGAGAAGCTGTGGATGCCCCAGCAATGAAAGTGTTCAAGACCAGGCTGGATGGGGATTTGAGCAACCTGGTCTAGTGGAATGTGTCCCTTCCCATTGTCAAGGGGTTGTAATGAAATGATCTTTAAGGTCACTTCCAACCCAAACCATTCTATGATTCTGTGATTCAGTGAGTCTATGATTCTACGATTTAATGATCCTATAAAACAAACAAACAAACAAACAAAAAAAAAAGTAAAACTTTTAAAGAAAGGAGACCAAGAACTTAGGCCTCAGTTCCCTAACTTACTCTGTTTTAAGTACTCAACTGCTTTATTATAATACAGAGGAATACTGACAGAAGACTAAAATTATTTAGGGAACAGAAGAAATACATAGGTTACTTTTTCTTCTCCAGACTTCCTTTCATATCAGTGAAAGGGTGTGAGATCCTGAGAGGCAGTATAAATATTTGTTTTAAATACAGAGAAAGAAGGAAATGATGGATGAGCATTTAGGAAATATTAATGGAGCCTGGTTTCATAATCTAAAAATGTGGTCTAGTGACTTTTGGTTCTTCTTCTGATGTATGATTCATATTTGCTTATCTCCATTTAGAATTATGACATCAACATCTCCACAATTTCTGAAAAGCAGTTTAAGTGTTTATACTCCAATGTTTATGAGTCCATAAAAATGAACAGGATTTTCATCAATATTACTTTCACTTTATTTGATTCCATTACTTCAGCAACACCTTACAATTTTACAGCTTAAGAAGTTGAGCAGTAAATATGATACCGCAAGTGACATGATAGCATACTTTCATTTGCAGTTGCAGGTCTGAATGAGCTTATTCTGTACACTTTTTCAGTGTTCTCTACCAGTAAAATAGAAAACTTTAAATTAATGACTTATCAAAGATATTTACATTTGAAAGGTAAACTTAGTTTTTATTTTTATTATTTTTAATTTTATTATTATTATTATTATTATTAGAAATTCTTTGCAATGGCTACCTAATTAAAGAAGTGAAGACAGCACCAAACTGCTCTAAAATGCTGTGAATGTCAAAACTATGTTCTCATTTTAAAATCTATGTATTTGTACATTTTTATATGATTCTTCTGTGCAACATCATTTATTTTGCTCATTCTGCTCCTTGGAGAACAGCAAATAATTCCCATAGATCCAAAAATCAAGACATGAAATGTAAGATGGCCAGCCAGATGACAACAATTTACATTTTTATAGGTTCTTACATGCCAAATATAGTCAGTACACACTTCTACTATTCAAATGTCATATTCCTTCAGTCTTCAAAGTAGTTATAAGCAGAAAAGTATCCTCAGTGAAAATGTCTGCATATTTGTGGTCTTAGAAGGACTTTCCATTTATTCCTGTTTTCTCTACTTCATTTATCATCAGCAAAAAAATTTAATTCCCTTCCAGTTTCTATACTATGGAAGTGTTGATGGAGGAGAGAGGGGTGTAAAGGAAAAAATACTTGGGTGTAGGCAGTCATTTTATTCATGGGTGAAGGATAAAGGGATTGCAGATTGGGGGGAAGGTGCGTTGGTTGCTATTCAGCTACTTAATTTCAAGCCGATTGTAAATTAGCAGTCTTCATATACAACGAGATATAAAATCACCAAAACTATGCCACATTTGACTTTTCTTCTTGCTAATCTGTCTGACACTTAAGTTGTTTTTTTTTTTTCCTCTCCCTTGTTTTCTTCAAGCTCACAGATTCATTCAACACCAGTAGCAAAAATTTATCAGACTGTCTAGTCCCTCACTCTTCCAAGGTGAAATTGTTTTCTACTGTATATTTACCAATGCATTGTCCCAACAGACGTATACTCTAGTCTCATTTTAAATATCCTGAGGGAAGTTTTTCCATGGCCTAATAGATCTCACTGTCAGGAAGCTTTTATGTGAAATTCAGCTTGAGTTTTGCCTTTCTTAATCTCATCCCATTACTCAAGAGTGAAGCACCCTAAACTAATGTAAATATTTCTTCTCTTTCTCAGCAGTTAAACCCCTGCAGGAGCTGTGGGCTGTCATCATGTTTCTTTATTAGTTATTACTCACACCCACTATAGAGGTAGCCTTGAAGTCTGACATTTTATTATAGGAGAAGATATTAAAAGTACCAGCCAAGGTTCCCTTCCAACTGCAGGCAGTATCTAGTGTTAGCCACACTGGCAGTAAGTACTCTTGGAGTACACATCCAATTTTCATCTCTTATTGTACTTACAATCCTGCAGAATGCATTTCTTCAATTTTCCTTTCAGATTTTATTAATGTTACTATTTTTCGTTCTTTTATATATATATGTATATATATATATTACGCACAGTGAGAAACGAGCTAAAAAGCCAAATGACACAGCTATTGCTTCAGAGATATAAAAAGATAATTGACATATGAAAGAATTTAGAGACTTAAAGACTACTTACTGTAAAAATTATGTGATAAAGTAGTGTAATATAAGCTGACAAATAACTCCCAGCTTCCCCTCTTAACACATTAACTCCTTTTCAGTTTCATAGGTGAAGTGGAAATTAACAAGTTGGGAAAGAGCCCAAGTCTGGAAAGAATAGCCATGTGCTTAGGAGTGCCTGCGGAACTGGTGACCGTGATCAGTAATATTGTCCTTAGCTTTTGTAGTGTGGGCCACGTGTTAAAAAACATCAACAGATTAATAAGGCAGAGCTGGGACAAGTTTTGGAGGCAATAAGGAGAATATTGAACTTAAGGCAATAAAAATGCAGAAGAAACTTGAATTGATGACAGGCTCAGGAAATTGAGTGTCATTTTTCTTAGGGACTGATGGATAGTTTCCAATTGGGAGTACCAAGCAAGTGGTATTCAGGATAATCAGATAGTAGTGATGAAGTCTGAGATAAGGGGTTTTGGATAAAATGAAAATCTGGGAATGATTAAGTCTAACTCAGAAAAGAGCCCCATTGATGCTGACAAAGGGATCCTTGAGGAAATGAACCAGGATCTCTAAAGGGAACTTCTGTAAGTTTTAGCTGACGATACACATGACAATTGGAGAAAGCACTTCTCCTTTCTGTTAAAAAAAAGTGTTGACCTGGTTTTGTTTACATGGCCCAAATCTTTGATTACCTCTTTCTCTGGGTAACACTTTACAGGTTCATATCTACTTCCAGTACATATCTGCTTTCCAATACGACAGCTAGGTGCCTTTCAAAATGGTTGTTTTCCCCTTTTTTTAAGCGCTTGTAGATTGATTTCTTCAGAAGTATTAAAAAACATTTTTTTTTTCATAGATAAATCTCTTTCACTACATATTTCTAATCATTCTGTAGCATTTGGTTTCCAATGGATACTAGTAAAGCCTTCTGCTTTAATAACATTTCTGATTGTCATCAAGATGTTGTGTACCCTCTCATTGAGATCATCCATCAAAATGTTGGAGACAACTAAATGTTACATCATTCCAACAGGCTTTTCGTAACTTGTTGCTATTTATTAAACTTTTTGTTTGCAGTATTTTAGTGTGCAGTAGTCACCATCAACTTAAATTTGATTCTTAAGGCTCTGTACATGCATTACATTCATTATGGTTATGTCTAGGTGTGCACTTCTTTTTGTGTGTGTTTTTGTACAACCTTTGGTTCCCTTTCCTCTTTGCAAAGTTACAACTATAAACTCACATCTCATATTAAGAGATTTTTATTTACCTAATAGGGAGTGGACTGTGACCATTGCACTTGTAGCTTCTGCTGTAGGGAGAAAAAATGATTTGTAACTGTAATGAGACACCAAGCTCATTATGCTGAGTGGCTGCAAGTACATGGCTGTCCTTTCAGACAGTTTGCCCTGGTTTTCAGCTAACCTATAACCTGACTCCATCTTTATTTGAACTTGAAGAGTCAAAATGCAATTCCCTATTTCACTTTCCCTGGGGCTTTTCAGCATCTCTGCTGAATATATATATATATGGCACTGTTGTGGTTTAGCCCGGCTGGCAGTCAAACACCACACAGCCGTTCGCTCACCCTCCCCCCTCCCTCTCCGGGATGGGGGAGAGAAACGGGAAAGTGAAGTCTGTGACTTGAGATAAAGACAGTTTATTAAGACAGGGAAAAGAATAACAACAATAATAATAATAATAATAGTATTAATAGTAATAATGTGTACGAAATAAGTGATGCACAATGCAATTGCTCACCACGCGTTGACCGATGCCCAGCCTATCCCCGAGCAGCCGCCCCCCCCCCCCTCCACCCCGGCTAGCCACCCCTATATATTGTTCAGCATGACGTCAGATGGTATGGAATACCCCTTTGGCCAGTTTGGGTCAGCTGTCCTGGGTCTGTCCCCTCCCAGCTCCTGCTGCATCCCTAGTCTGTTCGCTAGCAGGACAGAGAGAGGCTGAAAAGTCCTTGGCTTGGTGTAAGCACTGCTCTACAACAATTAAAACATCAGCATGTTATCAGCGCTCTTCTCATCCTAATCCAAAACATAGCACCCTGCCAGCTACTAGGAGGAAAATTAACTCTGTCCTACCTGAAACCAGGACAGATATCCACCCCTTATTCCATACCATTTATGTCATGCTCAGGTTACACTCTTTCCAATACCTTCTAATTAATCAGCATTTTCATCTATGATATATAGCAACCATGGTAGCGATGACATACAGTGTTATATGATAATTAACATAATTCAACTCATGGGCTATTCTCACCCAGTAGTAGGTCCCCTTGAGGTACACACCGGACCTCCCCATTCTTTTGCATTACCCACCAAGTGCATCCAGGTCCCTGAGCAAAAGCAATCCCACGAATGGGCTTGCCTTTTCCTGAGGCAGGAGTAGCCCAGACTGTCTTACCCAGCATGTTTCTTACGTGCACTACAGGAACTTTATCCCCTTCTACAGTGCGTAACAGGTTTGACTGGGCAGGTCCAGCTCGGTTGGCAGATCCTCTAGTATTGACTAACCAGGTGGCCTTTGCCAAACGTGTTTCCCAATTTTTGAATGTCCCAGCACCCATTGCTTTCAGTGTAGTCTTTAACAGTCCATTGTATCGTTCAACTTTCCCGGAGGCTGGTGCATGATAAGGGATGTGATACACCCACTCAATACCATGTTCTTTGGCCCAAGTGTTTATAAGGTTGTTTCGGAAATGAGTCCCATTGTCTGACTCAATTCTTTCTGGGGTGCCATGTCGCCATAGGACTTGCTTTTCAAGGCCCAGGATAGTGTTCCAGGCGGTGGCATGGGGCACAGGATATGTTTCCAGCCATCCGGTGGTTGCTTCCACCATTGTAAGTACGTGGCGCTTGCCGTTGCGGGTTTGGGGGAGTGTGATGTAATCAATCTGCCAGGCCTCTCCATATTTGTATTTCAGCCATCATCCTCCATACCAGAGAGGCTTTGACCGTTTGGCTTGTTTAATTGCAGCACATGTTTCACAATCATGAATAACCTGTGCTATAGTGTCCATGGTCAGGTCCACCCCTCGGTCACGAGCCCATCTGTATGTTGCATCACTACCTTGATGGCCTGAGGTGTCATGGGCCCATCGGGCTATAAATAATTCACCTTTATGTTGCCAGTCCAGGTCCACCTGAGCCACTTCAATCTTAGCAGCCTGATCCACCTGCTGGTTGTTTTGATGTTCTTCAGTAGCCCGATTCTTGGGCACATGAGCATCTACATGGCATACCTTTACAACCAGGTTCTCTACCCGGGCAGCAATATCTTGCCACAATGCAGCAGCCCAGATGGGTTTGCCCCGGCGTTCCCAGTTGTTCTGCTTCCATTGCTGTAGCCACCCCCACAGGGCATTGGCTACCATCCATGAATCAGTATAGAGATAGAGAACTGGCCACTTTTCTTGTTCAGCAATATCTAAGGCCAGCTGAACGGCTTTCACTTCTGCAAACTGACTCGATTCACCTTCTCCCTCAGCAGCTTCTGCAACTCGTCGTGTAGGACTCCATTCAGCAGCTTTCCATCTCCGATTCTTTCCCACAATACGACAGGACCCATCAGTGAACAGGGCATATTTCTTCTCATTTTCTGGTAGCCTGTTGTACAGTGGGGCTTCTTCAGCACGGACCACCTCCTCTGATGATGATATCCCAAAGTACTTGCCTTCTGGCCAGTCCATAATCACTTCCAGGATTCCTGGGCGACTGGGGTTTCCTATTCAAGCCCGCTGAGTAATCAGTGCAACCCACTTGCTCCATGTAGCATCAGTTGCATGATGTGTAGAGGGGACCCTTCCTTTGAACATCCAACCCAGTACCGGCAGTCGGGGTGCCAGAAGGAGCTGCGCTTCAGTACCGACCACTTCCGAAGAAGATCGAACTCCCTCATATGCTGCCAATATCTCCTTTTCGGTTGGAGTATAGCGGGCCTCAGATCCTCTGTATCCCCGACTCCAAAACCCCAGGGGTCGACCTCGAGTTTCACCAGGTTCTTTCTGCCAGAGGCTCCAGGTGGGACCATTCTCCCCGGCTGCGGTGTAGAACACATTCTTTACATCTGGTCCTGTTCGGACTGGCCCAAGGGCTACTGCATGAACTATTTCCTGTTTAATTTGTTCAAAGGCTTGTCGTTGCTCAGGGCCCCATTCGAAAGCATCCTTCTTACGAGTTACTTGGTAGAGCGGGTTTACAATCAGACTGTAATTTGGAATATTCATTCTCCAAAACCCCACGACACCTAGGAAAGTTTGTGTTTCCTTTTTGCTAGTTGGTGGAACATAGCTGTTATTTTGTTGATCACATCCATTGGGATTTGACGACGTCCATCTTGCCATTTTATTCCTAAAAACTGGATCTCTCGTGCAGGTCCTTTAACTTTATTTTGTTTTATGGCAAAACCGGCCTTCAGAAGGATTTGGACTATTTTCTTCCCTTTCTCAAAAACTTCCTCTGCAGTGTCACCCCACACAAGGATGTCATCGATGTACTGCAGGTGTTCAGGAGCCTCCCCCTGCTCCAGCGCAGACTGGATCAGACCATGGCAAATGGTAGGGCTATGTTTCCACCCCTGGGGCAGCCGATTCCAAGTATATTGGACTCCCCTCCAAGTGAAAGCAAACTGTGGCCTGCACTCTGCTGCTAGAGGGATGGAGAAAAATGCATTAGCAATATCAATTGTGGCATACCACTTGGCTGCCTTTGATTCCAGTTCGTACTGGAGTTCTAGCATGTCCGGCACTGCAGCACTCAGTGGTGGCGTGACTTTGTTCAGGCCACGATAGTCCACTGTTAGTCTCCACTCACCATTAGACTTTCGCACTGGCCATATGGGACTATTAAAAGGTGAATGGGTCTTGCTGATCACTCCTTGGCTCTCCAGTTGACGAATTAGCTCGTGGATGGGAATCAGGGAGTCTCGGTTGGTGCGATATTGCCGCCGGTGCACAGTTGTGGTAGCGATTGGCACTTGCTGTTCTTCAACCCTCAGCAACCGCACAACAGAAGGGTCCTCTGAGAGACCGGGCAAGGTAGACAACTGTTTAATGTCCTCTGTCTCTAGGGCAGCTATGCCAAAAGCCCAGCGGAACCCTTTTGGGTCCTTGAAATATCCTCTTCTAAGATAGTCTATGCCAAGGATGCACGGAGCATCCGGGCCAGTCACAATACGGTGCTTTTGCCACTCATTTCCGGTTAGACTCACTTCAGCTTCCAATACAGTTAACTGCTGGGATCCCCCTGTCACGCCATAAATACAGATGGGCTCTGGCCCTTTACAGCTTGATGGCATTAGAGTACATTGTGCACCGGTGTCTACTAGAGCCTTATACTTCTGTGCGTCAGACGTGCCAGGCCATCGAATCCACACAGTCCAATAAACTCGGTTGTCCCTTTCCTCCCCCTGGCTGGAGGCAGGGCCCCTCTAGTCCTGGTCAGAGTCTTCATTTCTGTGTTTAAAAGACTGCCTGCTAGAAGTTGGAGCAGCAAACTTTTCAGACAACCCCTTTCTCCCAATTGTTTTCTTTTGCAACTCACGTACCCGTGCCTCTAGGGTCTCAGTAGATTTTCCATCCCATTTTCTCATGTCCTCTCCATGGTCACGTAGGTAAAACCACAGGGTGGTGCGGGGTGTGTACCCACCATATTGTCTTCTTTGCACGGATGCACGTTTACCCCTAATAGCCGAGACGCTGGTTTGTACAGGTGGGGAAGAAAATACACTCTCTTTAAGTTGGTGGACCTCTTCAAAAAGTTTCTCCAAAGTATTCTCTTTTAGTTGGTGGCCACTGGTTCGTACGGGGCGGGGGGGGGGGGGGGGGGGGAAATAAATTCTCTTTAAGTTGGTGGACCTCTTCAAAAAGTTCCTCCAAAGTATTCTCTTTTAGTTGGTGGCCACTGGTTTGTTCACGTTGGGGGGAAGATAAATTCTCTTTAAGTTGGTGGAACTCTTCAGAGAGTTTCTCCACAGCCGAGACGCAAGCCTGTAGGGAAGAGGAGAGATTTCCTTCGTACTCCCGGAGTTGTTTAGCCATGTCACCCACTGTGGGATCTTCACCGTCTTTCCAGGTTATTATTGCCAATGAGCTGGCCCATGTTGATGGTGCATTCCGTACAAACTTCCGTCACATGGGTCGAGTACACTGGACTTCATCTGGATCTGTGGATGTTTGTGCGTCGTCTAGGTCCTTATAAATTACTTCCCGTACAGCTAATTCCCTCAGGTACTGAATTCCCTTCTCCATGGTGGTCCACTTGACTGGTAGACATACAAGTTCTTCCTTGTAGGGATACCTTCCTTCACAGCTAACAGGAGACGCCTCCAGAGGCTGTGAGATCGTGCTCCATCTCCAATTGCTTTGTCAATGCTTGCACTTCTAGCAAGGGATCCCAACCGCCTGGCTTCCCTGCCCTCTAATTCCACACCATTGGCTCCAGTGTCCCAGCACCGTAGCAGCCAGGTGACAAGCTGTTCACCTATACAGCGACGAAAATCTTTTCGCACATCTCGTAGCTCACGCTGGTATAGGGTTCGGGTAGTTACTGTTGATTTTCTGACATCCTCATCCTCATCTTCATCCTCCTGCACACTTGATGGCCCAGCCTCGTCTTCTCCACACCCAGACTTAGCAGAAGACTTTCTGCGTTCTAAACGACCTGAGTCTCTATACCATTTTCTCACCTTTTCTACAGGGGCAACTTGCACTGCTACAGCTCGTTTCTCCGACCCAGCCACAGGGTCTGCCACAGGGGTTGGAATACCCTCTGCAGGGGCAACTTGCACTGCTACAGTTCGTTTCTCCGACCCAGCCACAGGGTCTGCCACAGGGGTTGGAGTACCCTCTGCAGGGACAACTTGCACTGCTACAGTTCGTTTCTCTGACCCAGCCACAGGAGTGGGAGCGGCTGCAGGAGCTGGAGCAGCTGCAGGGGCTGGAACGGCTGCAGGAGGTGGAGCTGGAAAAGCTGTGGGAGCTGGAACTGCTGCGGGAGCTGGAACGGCTGTGGGAGCTGGAGCCGGGACGGCTGCGGGAGCTGGAACGGCTGCGGGAGCTGGAACTGGAACGGCTGCGGGAGCTGGAACGGCTGCGGGAGCTGGAGCCGGGACGGCTGCGGGAGCTGGAGCTGGAACAGCTGCGGGAGCTGGAGCTGGAACAGTTGCGGGAGCTGGAGCTGGAATGGCTGCGGGAGCCGGGACTGGAACGGCCGCAGGGTCTGTCACTAGGTTGATAGTAGCATCAATTGCAGCTCGATAGGCACAAGCCAGACCCCAGCACGCCACAGTGATTTGTGTCACTTTGGAACTGCCAGAGTCATGACACCTTTTTTTCAAGCATTCTACCAGTTTTTTAGGATTTTGCAGTTGTTCAGGGGTGAATGTCCAAAACACTGGGGGTGCCCACTGCCCTAGAAACCTGCCCATATCCTCCCACACTCCCTGCCACTCGCAACTATCCCGCCTCAAGATAGATCTCCGGATGAGATTCCTAAGTAGTTGTTTAACCTTAAACAAAACCTGAAGCGCATTCAGGAGACATAACAACAAGAACATGCTGGTCTGAGTATCCCAAGGATATTCAACATCTTGGAGAGCTACCGTAACTAGCTCGGGGGATAAGAGGGTGGTGAAGGAGGAAGGGAGAGTGAACAGGTAGGAAAAAATATCTTCCCCTGTCCCCTCCAGAGACTGACTCCCTGATGAAAAAAGGCAATAGGTGTAATTGCTAATAGTTTCTGAGATATGGTTTCCGAAGTATAGAGTCGACGACAGTGCTGAGTACAAATACCAGGTTAGAGTCATGACCAGAAATCTCATCATTTCATAAGCCATCGTTACACCACACAGTACCATAACAATCTTAAACCAGGGCCCGGAAAGGATAAACAGCACGACAGGGAGCACATACAGAAAGTAACTTGATATAAAACTCAATTTGGGAAACAGGCACAGCAGACTTGAGATTAAGGCAATCAACTTTGTGACTAGCAACTATTAAGCAGGTCGAATACTTATGCCAATTTTAGTTTAACACACTCTGGTCAAATCTGTCGATATCTCAACCCTTCGAGCCCCACGTTGGGCGCCAAATGGACTGTTGTGGTTTAGCCCGGCTGGCAGTCAAACATCACACAGCCGTTCGCTCACCCTCCCCCCTCCCTCTCCGGGATGGGGGAGAGAAACGGGAAAGTGAAGTCTGTGACTTGAGATAAAGACAGTTTATTAAGACAGGGAAAAGAATAACAACAATAATAATAATAATAATAGTATTAATAGTAATGATGTGTACAAAATAAGTGATGCACAATGCAATTGCTCACCACGCGTTGACCGATGCCCAGCCTATCCCCGAGCAGCCGGCCTCCCCCTCCACCCCGGCTAGCCACCCCTATATATTGTTCAGCATGACGTCAGATGGTATGGAATACCCCTTTGGCCAGTTTGGGTCAGCTGTCCTGGGTCTGTCCCCTCCCAGCTCCTGCTGCATCCCTAGTCTGCTCGCTAGCAGGACAGAGAGAGGCTGAAAAGTCCTTGGCTTGGTGTAAGCACTGCCCTACAACAATTAAAACATCAGCATGTTATCAGCGCTCTTCTCATTCTAATCCAAAACATAGCACCCTGCCAGCTACTAGGAGGAAAATTAACTCTGTCCTAACTGAAACCAGGACAGGCACATATAGAAGGATGGAGAGGATGAGACAGAGAGAGTGGAAGGAAATCTTTTTGGTAACATTTAAAGTTACACTGGAGTAAACTAGAAAATAAATATCAGATTTTACGTAATCATATTTAAATTTTGCATGGACAGGAGAATCGTTCAGTTACACTAGCAACATCTGAGAGGTTTACTGGGGTAAAAAGAAGCTTAAAAAAAAAAAAAAAAAGTCTTATAATTTTATCATCAGACTGAAACAATCCTGATACACCTTCCTGATATTCACATTAAAATTAATTCAAACATGATGCCAACCTTATATAATCAGATGGCTTTAAGATTGGAGTTGATTCACATACCACTAACTCAGCCGGTGGGCAAAGAAATTTAAATTATTTTATTGAGCTTACTGTGATCCTATTATTTTAGTTTTATTCTTCAATGCTTCATTATTTTGCTTTACAGTAGAAGATGTAGATGTGCTTTTAGACCAAATGGTGCTGCTATGCTCACTCTTTTTCTCATCAATTTCCTGCATGCTTTTTTTGTTTTGTTTTTCTTTTTGTCAGAAAGAATCATTGATAGTTTTGGTTTATAATTGAAGGAATAAACTTTATGTGAACTCCGTGGCCTAAATCTTAAGAGAAGCTGGTTTCTCTACTCTTTGTATTGATTAACTTAACTGGTATAAAGTTTCTACTCAGAATGCTAGTGGCACTTTCCAAATCATTACTATCTGTTATCCAGACTCAGAATGATTTATCAGAAGGATATGAACTACAAAAAGAAGCCACCTTCAATTCCTTTTCTCTGGAAGACAATTTGAAGCTCAGGAGTAAATCTGAATGAATGTTCCTAAGACCATACCTTTTTTCCTGAAGTAGAGATCCCTATTGCCTGCACCTGGGTTAGGTACTGAAACTTACAGGCAGATCCTCATTAGGATTTATTAATTCACAGTTATCATTTTGCAGCTATACTTAAAACCAACAATTCCAATGAGTGAGAAGAAACAGAGGAAAAAGTAAATACTTGGGAAACATCCAAATTCTTTGTGACTTCATCAGAATTGCAAAGATTGGACAGATAGTCATCTCAAAATATCATGAAACCTGCATAGAGACACAGAACATCTAGCACTTCTGTGTACCAAAGCCACTCCAGCCTTATAGCTCTTCTCAGTATTTCTCTGTTCCTTCTATTTCAGGAAAAAAAAAAAAAAAAAAGTAATAACCACAAAGTTATTAACCCCATCTGTCAGAAACTGTTCAACATACAAGCATCTTAACGGAACCTATTTTACAAAAGAATTATTAACTGGATGCAAAGATGTTGTATGCTATCCATATTGACGAAGTAAGCAGAAAGGTAAGGAAGGAAATATTTTAGAATTTTGTCACTAATTTCAATGAGAATAAGAAAAATAAGCATGCCTTCTCAGACATAATTATTAGTCTTGATCTGTAAAGCTGTTTAAGAATTATAGCCAACTGCCTGTATAACTAAGAACTTTAGTCTGGCTCCATGTTCTATGGTGCTATCAGTGGCAAAAGAACAGCAGGTAGAATACTTTGATTCCAGACCATCTTCTATGTAATAAAAATATGAACATGAAAATGAAATTACATAGCTATATGAATCTTTGGCATGACTCAGTCAGCTGCTCCAGTAAAATTCACTTAGTTAGTAGACCTCAGTGTTTATTGTTTGCCTTCAGTGACTTTACTGTTCACTCCAGTCCTATCCATTCAAAATAAGCAGTCATCTTGCTTCTTTAACTGAAATAAGTAAATCTGCTTCTGAAAATAATACAACACAAAGATATGCCTGTTTATGAAGCCTATCTTGTTATCTTGATCTGGTTTTGCCATCCACAACAGACTCCCCAGCACTTAAATAATAAACTGGAATGGCATTATGTAGAGAGGTATTGCATATAAACATAACAGCATTTAATATATATTATATACATTTTGTAAAAATAAGTTTATTAATGTAAATGTATAAACATGTATTCTTGTAAAGACTAAACAATGTGTGTAGATAGAACACAAATACATAATTCAGTAGTTTGTTTTGCATAGTAAACAGTCAAAATTACATGAAATATAATATCCAAGAACAAAATGTGATTAATAACATCAAACACAAAAATGATTTCATCAATTCTTCTCCTCAACACTGCTCATGTATGCTGAATCATACTGAATGAAAATCATTGTCCATATCTTTTTCCTTTAATGTCACGCATTCCCACTACTCACTCATGAATTATAGTAATAAAAAGGGGATGCAAAGTTATTTATTTACTTCTCATATGAAGTGTGTGCACATATATTAACACCGTATACTGTACATCAAATTAAGAATCTGAAAATGTTTCAATTGTAAACATAACAAAATAATTGACATTAAAAACCAAAAATTCTCAAAGGTACTTTGAGCATTTTAAGATTTAAAAGACAGGGAGAAAATATTTCCAAAATTATAGTATGATTCTTCTCTTACTTACAACACAGCAAATCAAGAAAAACTCTTGTCAACTGTGCCACTGAAGTTATAATCAGTGTGAAATTAGATCAGTGTAGCTAAAACAAGGCTTTTGGCACAAATTCAGAGAATAGGTAGTGCAATGCCAGCAGCGTATTTTTTTTTTTCCCTGTCATTAAATAGGTTTTTTGCAAACAGTACAGTCAATCCTAAACTTTTCTTCTTAAAAATACTCCATTTTCCTTTTAGAAATGTAAATGTAAAAATGTGGAGCAGTTATTAAAAGCAGCTCTTAATTAGAAAATGTTAGGGGATGCAATTTCAGAACAGCAGTTTTAAGCCCAGACATATGCTTCCACCACAGGAGCCATCCCGCTGTCTGTAACACATGAAGAAAATTCATTACTTAGCATCCTAAAGGTTTCATTGTTTATCTCCAATAAAAACTACAATATAAAGCCCAGAACTTTGCTAAGTGTTGCTTTTCTGTGCAATAGTAGACTTGTGTGTGTGCGCTTCTATTTTTCCAAGATATATATTGATATACAAATATACTTTTATATAACTAAATTATTTCCACATTTCAGAGGAGCAGAAGTACCAGCCTTTCATATTTAGGATGTAGTCATTTGTGCTTCACTTATGGCACTAGATAACAATGCTGACATGGCTGTTTTAATTAATAATTCGCTTGGATTTGTTTTCATTTTTTTCAGTCATCTTTTTTTCCACTCTTGTTTTTCCAAAATTGTATTGGTCTTTTTTTTTTTTCTTTTTTTTTTTTTTAAGTGCATTATTTCTGTTTTTAGTAATTTGTAACACTGCTTTCTCACAACTGTGTAATTTCTTCTACTGCTGTTTTTCCTTCTTCTGTGACCTTGCTTCTCAGCTGTTCCCCACTTCTGCCAGAAAGTGACAGACTTCACCTCTTTCACCTCCTTCTATTTACATGCCACTTCTTTTCAGTGATAATTAATCTTTTGCTCATTTGCCAGTGCTTTCCACATTCTTTTTTGACCACGGAGAATTTCAACCAGGGGAAAAAAAAAAAAAAAAAGAAAACAAAAAAAAGGCTTTTAGCCTGGCAGTTACCTTAAAAAAAAAAAAAAAAAGTGCTTGAAGAATAATGATATTTTGCCCGGTTTTGAACTCTCTTTTTTGTCTTCCTTGGAGATCTGGTTGAAAGAGAAGGATGCTATGAAGTTGCTGCTCCTCTTTTTTCCCAGTAATTCAGTATTCATGTTAAAACTGTTTTGCTTGATGGAATAGAATTGGTTAAGCCCTTCTCAGAAACCAGCACCGCTGTTAGGGAGAGCCTCCACTCTTTTTTCATCCTGTGCTTAATGCAGTTCTGACAACTATTCTTCACTGGAAGTTTTGCACAGCGAACAACACCTACAACAACAACAAAACGAACAAACAACAACTAAAGATAGAAAGTAATAAGCAAGAAGAGTCCTTGGCTCTGGAAGTATGTCAGTCTTTGTGAGATTCTTTTATATGCCTTCATGAATATTGATAATGTGTAATTATTCTTTTTGTTGAAGTGAAGCACAGCAGCGCTGTATTTTCCTATTTGCATTAACATGCAATTCTTCAGAATTTGTTTGTATTATAATTTGATACAAAGACATATAATTTACTATTTCAGTGGAGGGGAAAAAAAAAAAAAGAAATATCTTGTTTTGGAAATGTTTCTAGACAGAACAAAACATATACAAATTTTTCGATCCATGCGTCTGACATTTTAGGGATAAAAATGAAGACTGAGAGAGAATCCATAATTAGTGGAAATTACGAAGCCATAAAATAAAACAAAATAAGAACAATGTCTGTTAAATCTAACAAACTCACAAATTGAAACATCTTCATTTCTGTAAGTCAGTCTCTCATTCCTTCAGTCTTCAATAACCCTGAGTGAGTACAGTTCATTTTTCCTGGTATCGTCGTATTCATTTCTCATCCTTACAACATATAAGGATATAAAAGTAATTCAAGACATCATTCTAAAGTCAGTTATAAAAAAAAAAAAAAGTGTGTTATGAAACACTTCAATGTAAATGATCCAAGCTTGTTCTGTTCCCTTCTCCAGCACACCTTAAATCTGTCACCATTGGCTGCTATCACTAGAATATATCCTGCATCTTCTAAAACATTATCACCACCTGTCAAAACTGGCATGAAATATCTTGCAAGGTTTTTACATTGATTTTAAGGAATTAGAAGCAGTAGGCATTTTATTTATTCAGAAATTATCTGCAGCAAAATATACAGTTTCTAGGAACTCCAGAATGCCTCCTGAGTTGTTCTGTGGATGGACAGCTGAAATTCTAGAGTGTCATCAGGATAAAAGGTGTTTATCCTAACCACCATAAGAAACTTTGAGGTAAGTCAGCCTACTGTGGAGTATGCTAAATTCAGTCAATTAAGACAGACTGAATCTTAATGATTATTGGTAATGACAAGTCTAACTCAGTAAGAGTATATTTGCCAGCTTTTCAATCCTTTGAAATACAAAATTTGTAATTTACCTGGAATTTTGTTTTCCTAGTGACTAATCTGAATGTGTGTCATTTCTCTCTTTGAATATGAGGAGGAAAGACCAAAATTTTGCACTGCCTAAGGTGCCAGGAGCAAACTTCTTGGATAAGTACATTATTATAATGTATTGCAATTTCATTGCAGTTGCTTTGCATTGCAATTTCTCAGTATTTGACCACCGCAGAGCAAAATGAGACAATAATTCACTATAGAGCCTGAGGAAGACATGATCACATTTCAGAAAATTATCTTCACCACAGATGCACCACAGAGTTGCTACTTTGAATAGCCCAGTAGAAAAGATGATGTTTGGACAATCCCAGAAATGAACTGTGTACATCTGAAGTGGTTATTCCTTCAAGTCAATTCTACAGTTTTGTTTCTTCTTAATTTATGTCTAATGTTGAATATACTAGTAACAATTTCAAAGACAAAAGCAGGGAAGAGAATAAAGAATAGTTACATTCTACTTTTACAATCTATTTGTATAATGAATCTTACAGTGTTAGTGGCAATAATCCATAAAACACATGAGCTCTTCAAAAAACATACAGGTTAAAAAATATTCAGGACAATCAGTAGTATTAACTGATTCACACCAAACATGGCCACTTGGCACCTCCTGTGGTTTCTGATTAAACTTATTCTTTACTCATAGTTTTGTTTTTCCTTACTTTCATAGATCAGACAAACACACTGAACAAGAGTTGCACTTGTCTTAGCAAACATTTTCTGCGTGGACGGTTAGTGAAAGTTGATCCCAGATCTTACTCCAGTGTACCTATGTAATCAGGAGCCATAATCATTGTTGATTTTATTTAGTACTTTGTGTTGTTCTTGTACTAAGATTTTATTTGTTTCCAACCAACTGAAGAAAGAGATTGTACATCACAGCTAAATCTGTTAGAGAGAAGCACCTTTTTGCTCACAGGGCAGGTAGGGGAATTACCTTCTGCCTCTGTTGAATCTTCAAGCAAAAGAGGAGACAGCACAGAGCTAAAAGGATCAGCCACTACAGCTCACGCATTACCTATATGATTCAAAAAATGTTTGTTTCTTTGCTTGTTTGTTTTAAACATGAACAAGTCACCTGATGACTACAGAAGAGTAAGAAAAGCAGTTCAGAGTACCACATATCCTGCCCATACCTTAAGTGTTTGTTATTATTTATAAGACCAGCATGGTCTCACCAGCACACTCCCATACTGAGCTGGGGTGACCATGATGCTCCTTCAGAGTTTGTTTTCTAACTTTCTGAATGACTGAATACTAGCTGTACTGACAGATTGGCTTATGAGCAGCTGCCCTCAGACTTGTCCTAAGATAAGCACTGTATCTATAAAGAACAGTGAAAAAATGTGTTTTGTTTTGTTTTGAAAGAACTCCCCTTGTGAAAATTAGTTTTCACTAGTTGGTGCTGCCAAAGAATGAAAAAGAAGCTGCATTTTCATAGATTCATTTGCATTTCATAGATTCAATGCATTTTCATGTATTCTTAAATAGAAATGTTACCTACTTTTTGCATTATCTGTACATCCAAAAATTCTGCCTCCTTTCCTCTATGAAGGACATCCTAATGGCTGCAGGAACCTTCATTGCATATTTTCAGTTCCTCCACATAATAATTTCTCACTTTGCAAGTTTATATTCATAATCTCTCAAAAGCATATGAGATTTTGCTCTGTTTTGAATGCCACAGTGTCAGGGACATCAATCAAAAATGATAGCATCAATCATGTAGCTGCAGAGCAGTTGGATGACATCTGCCATAATGTCTTACAATGTCACTATAATATACAAGAATTTTGATGCTCATTTGCTTGATAGCAATTAATCACGACATCTCTTAATGCATCTTAATGCAAAGATATAGAGCTAATAAATAGGTTAGCTCCTGTTCTTCATTCAGCTGAAGTCAGTGGAGATATTCTGAATTCAAAATTCTGTAAGAAAGAAGATAAATCAGATTATTACAAATCTGTTTTACAAATGCAATGTATTTCATCCGGATACATTATTTTTCACACACTGCTGTTAACCATGCCAGTATCAGTATTAACCCCCAAATTCCATGACGATAGAAAAAAAAAAAAAGAGCACCTTTTGAGCTCAACTTGCATCTAATAACTGACTTTGCCCCAGTAGATGTAGAACCAGGATTTATTTGCTTCTGTAGTTGGAAAACCAAATGCAAAGACTAAGGCTTTGTCTTAGCATAAACTCGGCTACTGGCTTGTTTATATTAGTCAAATAGATTCTATAATTCACAAAATATAAAATAAATGTATTAAATTAATTGCCACAAAATATGATTAAGGATCAGATTTCAAATGTTTCCATATAAAATTAAGTACTAAAATGCATTAAAAAAGTCTGCTCTATTTACATGCCTTGTTAAAACAATAAACATTACAGAAATCTTCAAGGACTATAAAACTTTTACGCTTTCAGAATTACAGACATGCCTATGGTATCTGTATGGCATGAAATTGCCACAGTATAGGCTTATGTGTTATTTCAAATACCAAGCCAATTTGCATGACATTTGACAGTATCATGATTTTTTTTTTCTTTTCATGTCAGAGCTAGTGAGTCCCGCTGTTAACTAATAAAGTTTTATTCATAGCTCTGTCAGGCATAGTCTTTACTCCTTTAACTATCTTAAACGGATTCTGCTCACTATTGGTCACATTTCTGGTCATTATCAGAAATAACATACTAGATTAAATGGATTGAAATATATGAAATTAGAATAATTTCAATGTAAAGTCTATTTTACTATGAAATACTATGAATAGAAAACATTTTAACATATACAGAAAGAACAGCAACTTCAATGACAGTGATACAATGCAAATAGTAACAGTCTCAAGTTGAAAGAAACGTATGCAAAGAAAAATGGTAGATAGTGGCTAGCAATTTTTTCAGGTTTTGCTGGCAACGTCAGAGGCCAGATGCTAAGCACTGGAAAATATTTATTCCAACAGCAGCATCTGGTACTTCGGCAGACTTCATAAGCAATTTTGTTTTACAGTTTTAAAGCTGCTTCTGGGTTTATTACATGGTTAATCCGATGGGCTGACTTGTCCTCCTGGATGCCATATGCCAGCAGCTAGAGATGCAGTGAAATGTTTGCCCATTATACTTGCATTAAAAAGCCAGCCTAAAAATCTGCTGAAAGTGGTGCACTTTACTACTTCTCAACAATTAAGCTCATGACAATGAGTGACTTGCCTTAAGAGTGCCAAAGAGTGACCAGGAAATAGAAAAAAAGCATCAAGTGCCAAGGTTGACTGAGGCAGTATGAACCACATAACATTTTGATTAAGGTCATTGGATATGTAGTAGATTCTGAAAGTGTTGGTTTGTTGTTTTTGTTTTGTTTTGTTTGCTTTTCCTTCTGTATGCATGAAGGTAGGTTTAGGCAGAGAAGAAACTGTATCAAAGGCAACATGAGTAAATAAGATTTCTGCATGTCTTATTTTTTAGAGTAATTCTGGGGAATAAGCGTGGATATAACTAACAATGAATTGAATGGTGAATCGCTTAAAGTCAGAACACAAGTTATAAAAGCAACAGAAAGGCATGTAGAAATATTGTTCAGAGGTGTGAAACACAATTTCACCTGCAGCCAATGAATCTGTGAGTACTCAGCCTTCCAGTAGAGGTGGCCAATTGGCATCTAAGCTTTTCAAAAAGTGAAAAGCAAAATAAACTCATAAAGACTGCGTATTACTGGATTTCCAACTTCAAGAATAAACTTATTTACCAACCCAAGTACATCAAACTTAAATGCCAGACAAATGTAAAATTCATATCCCAGATAACCCAGACAAGTGAAATAAGTGGTGTGCTGTAATAAGAGAGAATGTGAGTAAGGTGGAGTTCAGGCTTTTCTTTTGTATGTATGTATTTTCACAGGTAGAAATAATCTCTCTTTGGCAACATCATCAGTTTTTATAAATATAATTTCTTGAAAAGAGTGAGCTCATACAGTGCAAATTACCCATGAATTATACTGTTCCTTCTATAACTAAAATCTTCTAAGAGTCAATGAAAGTGCAAGGTGAAACCCCAAATAGAAAGAACAATAATAAAGGCATTACTGCCTTATTCTGTGTCTAGTAATCTTTGGAGCACTTTTTGCCATTATAGGAATGGACATCAGATGAAGGTCAGTTAATATTTTCAAAAATATGTTTGAAAATGTCTGAATATGTCAAATACATCTGGCATGCATCAGAGAACAATAGAAAAAAAAAGATTTTAACACGTCGAAAGAGCCAATTATCCTGAAAAACTGTGGAATTAGCTCCATTGCTATTGAAGCCAGAAGGAAATTAAAATTTCTAGATTGGGACAATAATAGAACAAATTTTATACTCCATGCAGTCTTAATTTGGTATTTCTTTCACATCAGGAGAGGACATATTTTCCCCAAATGAGTTAAAGCTGAGGTTCTGATCCCACTAGTTTCAAAAAGATTTTTCACAAGAAATTGATTTTCATCACACTGTGACTTGTACAAGATTTCTGAAAAGAAACTGTAGTGCTAGCTGCCTATTCCTCATAACTGTAGACTATTAATGGTCTACCTATTCATAACTGAGCCAAAGGCACTGCAGCATGTCACTGAAATTGTTCTCAGCTGTATTCAGATTATCAGACCATTCACAACCACATGTTCCATTACACTGGACATTTCCCACTACAAAGCTTCATGGATATATTAACTTAAAGCATTCAAGATAATAATTTTAGATAATGGGCCAAGCTATAGTAATGAGCTACGAAGCTGACTATCTTTCATTGACTTAAAGTTGACAATTATTCATTTAAAATAAAATTATACATCTTAAAATGAAAATAAAGGAATAAAAATATATAAAAAATAATAATAATAACCAGTTAGTTTTCTTGACCAACAGAAGTTAAGTTATGTGTAGTGTTTTCCACCATCTTCATGTCGCATTAAGCCCATGCCTGAAACGGTGCAAAATCTGGCCAAAGTACTTCCTATGGTTAGGGCTTTGAGGTCTTCACTGATGGTTCACTAGCACTGAATAATAAGCTAAGTTCATGCTGCAGTTTCTCACTCAGTGGAACCACTAATTCGAGTCTCATTACCACCTAAGTTTCAGTTTTCACAGAATTTTTAGTATCGTGTTTTTTGTTGTTGTTGTTGTTTTTGTTATCTTTGGCAAATTTGGATAAAATTAACCAACAAAACCAAAAGCAAAAACTCTCAAACATAAAAGCAAAATGATTTTATGTATTTTTTATTTTCCTCAGAGATGTGTCATAAATATAAAGGATGTACAATTCTTTTAGGGTGTGTTAACGAGGTATTTTCAGCCACATTTTGACTTAGGTTATTAAATAGCATAATTCATGGTGAGTAACAAACATTTGCCAGTATGTAGATCTTCCTAAAGAGGTGTGTTAAATCATGAGAAAAACTAATCTTCTCTCAGTACCACAAATCTGCTATCGTTGGATTGATAAAACAGTGAATTAGAAATAATTCTTTATTAGTAATCCTAGTTTTGTATAAATACTGCTGCGTATTCCATTGTGTAACCTTGAGTAGGTCATTCTTCTGTGCTATATCTCATCTGCCCTGTCTTTTGCTTAGACTGTATGGTAGACCATAATGGCAGTCATCAGTATACTGTTTGTTCAATAACTCATTGTAGTGCTTCGAACCAGCTGGGCAGCTGAGCTCCACCACAACAGCTCTCTCACTCCCCCTCCTCAAAAGGGAAAGGAGGAGAAAATATGATGAAAAGGGATAAAGGACTGAGGTAAGGACAGTGAGATCAGTCAACAATTATCATCGGGGCAAAACAGATTCAGCATTTGGAGATTAGTAAACTTTATTACCTACTACTAAAAAGCTAGAGCAGTAAGAAACAAACAAAGAAAATTAAAAACACCTTCTCCTCACCCAATCTCTTCCACCTCCTCCCCCCAGCAGCACAGGGGAACAGGGAATGGGGGCTGCAGTGAGTTCCCCACCTTCATCTCCGCGGCTCCTTTACGGTCACTCTCTGCCCCTGCTCCATGTGCGGTCCCTCCGACAGGATGCCGTCCTTCCCAAACTGAGCCTGCGGGGGCTGCCCACAGGAAACAGCTCTTCAAGAACTGCTCCCACATGGCTCCATACCATGGGGTCCATCCACCCCCCAGGAGCAAACTGCTCCAGCACAGGTCCCCCCATGGGTGGGCAGCAGCTCCTCCAGACCCCCTGCTCCTGCGTGGGCTCCTCTCCACGGGCTGCAGCTCCGGCCCGGGGCCTGCTCCTGCGGGGGCTCTCCATGGGCCGCAGCCTCCCCCAGGCCATATCCACCTGCTCCACTGGGGGCTCCTCCACGGGGGGGCTGCAGCGTGGAGATCTGCTCCATGTGGGACCCATGGGCTGCAGGGAGACAGCCTGCTCCACCAGGGGCCTCTCCACAGGCCACAGGGGAACTACTGCTACGTGCCTGGAGCACCTCGTGCCTTCCTGTTGCACTGACCTTTGGTCTGCAAGGCTGTTCCTCACTCCTCACTCCCAGCTGCTGTTGTGCAGCAGTTTGTTTTTTCTTTCTTAAATCTGCTCTCACAGAGGCACAAACAACATTGCTTATTGGCTCAGTTCTGGGCAGGGGCAGGTCCCTTTGGAGCCGTATGAAACTGGCTCTGATCTGACATGGGGCAGCTGCTGGGCTTTTCTCACAGAGGCCACCCTTGCAGCCGCCCGGTACCAAAAACTTGCCACATAAACCCAACACTCTCATGCAACAGAGTCCTATGCCTTGCTACAGTTAATTAATGAAATAATAAAATCAGAACCTTTAGAATTAGAAACCTGTTATTTTTATTTTTACAATCTTTTCCAAGTTGCAGTTACAAAAAAAAAAAAAAAAAAAAAAAAAAAAAAAAAAAAAAAAAAAAGGTAAATAAGATGCTTGTATAAATGCTCAAGAAACTGCAGGAGTTATATGGTGTGAAAGGGAAAAGGAAACAGGGGTTATGGTGAAGGAAACTTCCATGAAACATCTCAGAGCATGCACCACAACAGATGTTGCTAATGGAGAAAAGTTGGATGTACAGGGGCACAGCATGCCCCATTCCCCAGCCTGCTTTGCCTTCCCTCATGCTTAAACCAGACCATGCAATGTCTCTTTAGAGTTTCTTCAAGTCCTTGTATTGCCAGACACAGAATGTTTGTTTTGCACAGCCCCAACGTACGTATAATTTTCAACTCAATGCTGCTTATTAAATAAGATCATAAACTTAATGTTACCCAGATGAAATGCACAAGGTATGCATCACCTTTCACTGTTCCAGAGCTGCACATTTATGAGACAGCAGTGACATTACACAGGAACTTTAGCATATTCTAAAGGGTTTTACAAAAATAAAAAGTTCAAAAGTCATGTAAATTGCAGTTTACAAGACACCCCTGTTTTAACCCTGTTAAAGCCTTTCATTATTATATTGCTGTAATTCTGGAAAAGATAAGATTTTCCAGTCTTGTCTTTATTTTTAAAAGGATTTTGAATAGTGAGTGCAGGGGTTCACATAGGTCCTTCAAATTGCTCTTTTTGGAGTTCCCCATTCGAGTGAGTGAGTAAATACATGGCCTCTGAAGATCACAGAGATTTGTTAAATTCTGGTAAGTTTGTAGATTCCATTTTTTATCTCCTGTTTGATTTATAATGTATAAAACTATCATTTAAATGTTTTCTTTGTGAGAAATTGCAGTGATACAAGAAGATATAAGTCCTGAAAACTCTGTTGTGATAAGCATGAAATAATAGAAGAAAATGTTTAATCACAATAAAAGAGAAATTCAGCACAGTGCAATGGGCCAGTGTTAGATCTATGCATTAGTTGACTCCAACACAAGCGTCATTTTAAGGGCCTGA
Organism: Cygnus olor; assembly: GCF_009769625.2. Lineage (NCBI taxonomy): Eukaryota > Metazoa > Chordata > Aves > Anseriformes > Anatidae > Cygnus > Cygnus olor. The sequence continues at coordinate 55,021,716 of NC_049198.1, forward strand.
ACAGAATTATGGCTTTATCCAAAACCCACTCATGCAGCAGAAAAGGTACCCCATCCACATAAGACTCCAGTAAGTCTGTTCTACCTCACTCCTAGCTGCTAGACACCTGTAAATTGGGTGCATGATCTAATCTAGTCACCTGGGATTCTTTTCTAGTCAGTGAAGGAGTGTGGATGGCCACATAGGGCAGCCCAAGATAAATATTTAAAAAACTGTGATGGCAACCTCCTAGGATTTCTGTCTTGATAAAGTACAGACAAACTGGATATGGAGAATATACCAATCTTATCCATAAGTGATTAGAGAATTCAAAACACACCTTTAGTTGTTATAAATTTTGCTTGCAACTTGGAAAAAAAAAAAAAAAAAAAAAAAGTTTTACCTTATGCTTTAAAAATAAGCTGAGTGTTCACAGGAAAAAAAAATAAAAATAATACAAATTATTGATAATTATGTGTTAAATATTTGTCTGCTTTTTTTGTGATACGTGCATCAGCAAAGGAATACTTGAAGGTTTCATCAATCGTTTTATTTTTCAAAGATTTTTCTAAGTCATCTATTTGTAGCATTAGTACCATATGAACAGTAAATAGCCAAACTCCAAGGTTCAGATATTTCAAATATGAAAATTGGATAAACATTTTCTTTGTCTTCTTTTTATGTTCAAGACCATTCCTCAAAGTAATAAGTGATAGCTGAGAGACATAAGGTATCAAAAGTTACTCTGCAGTCCAGCACTGGTTGAACATCTGAGGAATCTCAGACCTTTGCAGAAGGTACCTTATCCCTAGAAATTCTTTGACAGTCTATCTGGGAAGTGATTGAATCACTATTCTGAATGAATCACGGAAGTGAAGAATATTCTGAAAACTGATAGACAAAACTTTTACATGTCAGAAAACAAACAAAGTCTGAATGGTGTTTTGGTGAAAACTTGGGCTTGTTTGGACTCATTTGTCTAGACTTTAGTCATACTGTGGAAGGTTTAATTATTATCAAAAATCAAGAACTTAACAAAATGAAATAAAATTCTAAATATTTCAGTCCCCTCAAAAACAGAGAAAAAAATGTCTGTTTTGGGGGTAGGCAGTGTGACTTAACATTTGGTGTGGCAAAAAAAAAAAAAAAATAATATTATTATCAGGTTTTGTATCTGTTTACATAAACTGTGTGCATCATGGACCACAGATACCCACATAGCAACAAGGATTGGGGATCTCGATCCTGGTCGTACTTTTGACCATAAAACAATAAGAAGAAATTAAGGTGATGCAGGTATAAAATACTCTCAAGCAATGTAGAACAGAGTCAAGAGAAGCCTTGTTTTTGTGGTGTACCAATGTTAAATTTACAATTTTCTGATACTATATTTTGAACTTCAATTAAAATATTTTTTCTGGTACATCAGTGTGAAAAATAAATAAATAAATAAATATAAAAATTAACCATGTTTTTCCTGCAAGGCAGAAAAAAAAAAAGTCTTCATAAAATGCAGTGTTTTGGTAGTATTACTTCTTGTCTGTGCATGGAAACCACAAAGCTATTCTCTTTTGGAAACAAGTCATTGGAACTGAAAATTCATGCTGTTCAGTCCCAAATCAAACAGAAAAAATGAGAGCAATTGGACAGTAAAATATCTTACCAAGGGAGGTAATCAGAGGAGTCACTGTGGCTGGAGACACTCAGGACATTAGTGGTAACGGTGCTGTGAGTGACCCTGTAAAACACAAGGAGAAGCATTGGCTGACTCATGCACAGTGGTAAAGCTACTGCCATTGACACAGATGAAACATTTTTCTTCTTAATTTTTTTTTTTCCTAATCAATATGAAATGATTTAATCTACATTTTGACTTTGAATACGCTTGGAAAACTTACAAATGTGTTTTAGTCCTGATACAACATTTCAGCTGAGAGGTTGAGAAGCAAAGGTCCTCATCCAGTTACTTCCAGTTTTCCTTCCAAACTTTTTGCAGTTATTACTTGTTTGATCTGTATTTGGATACGAAAATATTTTGGCCACAATCCAGATACATGATAGCAAAACAATCTCCCTCATTTAGTTTAAAATGAATCCAGAAAACTATTTCTGATGTAAATATCTGTACTTTAAGAGCCTGAAGTTAATCTAAATTTCATCCACCTAGGCTTCCCAATGTTTTTACATCCTCTGACAACAGAGGATCCTGAGACCCTGAGTGATCCTGAGATACAGAAGAGGAGTCGTGAGAGACATCATCACAGTCTAAGGGCTGGAGTTTGCTGGAATATTTCTGGAGAACTGCCTCCTTTAAACTTCTCACCATCTCTAAATGTAATAAGAAAAACTATATAAAACTGTCAATATTTAGCTCCTATTTTTCCTCTGAGTTCATAAAGCATCCAGTATTTTCCTTATATGTTCCTATTCTGCTTACATAGAAAACACAAGTTTGGAGACACTGTTTTTTATTTCTAGATGAATACACCATACTTACCACTACTTTGCATTATTCTCTCCTCTGCTTTTTGATTCCACAAAAGACTTCAGCACTACGTGTTTCCATGTCTTTATTAGTTATCCACAGAGACTGTAATCATCAGGAAACGGGTCCTTCGTTCACAACCCAAAATCACCATGGATAAGTAAACAGTTGAGTAAAATTTAAAGAAAACGTGGCAATGTATATCACTATTCCATGTGAGGTGACATTTACTAGCAAAAATCACCTGTGTTTCAAGCTCTATCTTTCATTTATCTATTTATAGGAATAAACAAGTATATGCACAAACATTCATGTAAAACTACATTCTGAACTACATTCCAATTCCTGAAATGATCTGCAAGAAGCAGACAAAAGGTGTTAAAAGATATTTTACTTTTCAAAGCATTTGCTTTATTGCAATATTTTTATAGGATCAGTTTTAATGAATTTTCATTTACAGTTTTTTTCTGGTTCAGGTTTTTTCATTAGTATTCTTTAACTAATCCACAGTGAACATAGCTTTTACGATTTACTCATCTAAAAAGAGGCTGTATGTGGAGGCAGGTTATGTGTAAGTTTCAGCTGAATTTGTAAGTGTATTAGAAATTTCTTGATGGACATTTATTTTCTGTAATGGAATTCTAAGGTCAACTGAAGGACAAGCAAAAAGAACTGGTAACTAGATTTGACAGCACCTATTACATTTAAGTATTCTATGTGTGGCTGCAGATTGTAAGGTACATATATATATATATATATATATATATATATATATATAATTCTTTTCCCCTAAAAATCACCATTAAGAACTATTTGTTTGTTTGCTTGCTTTAAATTGTTATTATAATAAATTTGACATATTCACCTCATTCAGTGATTATCTCTTGGGTCACCACATCTTGTCGTCTGTCTTAAAAGCATCCAGTACCTGTTTTTCCTTAACATTTAATTCTCAGATTAGTCACAGATGGAAGACCTTGTTCTGTAGTTCACAGAAGGAGAAAGCTGCATCAGCTAAACAAAAATATCATACTCACTGTCAGGTCTCTGTAAGGTTGGATCATGTCTTTATAAATTATAAATGAGGATCAACCCCACTTGGAGCAATGACCAAAAAGTGTCTGTTCAAAAGTACTGTTTCCTAAGCCTTTTTCTGATATGGTTTGCTAGGAAGCTCTCAGGAAGTCATTTCACTTTTCTGCTTTTCTTTTTCTGTCTGGAGAACTGTAATAATAGTCCTTGCCCATCCTCGGAGATGTCCAATATATTTGTCAAATAATATTTCTATGAAGTTTGCATTGAGTACCTAAAGAAAAGTGAAAAAGCAAAATGTGTTTGACTTGTTTTTGCTTTCAAATTAAAGAAAAATATACTTGTTTCTTGTTTACCTAATAGCTGATGTCTATTTGCTCTCAGAAACTGTTTTATGACAGGTGGGATCTGGGAATATAGTGGTGTTGTACATATCCATTTTTTGAGTGACATTGTCAACACCAAAGATCCTCAGCCTGCATGAGAGAGTACAGCATTAGATAATCAGCTGTACTTTTCCCACAAAGTATATGGAGATTTAGCAGCATGACTCCCACTGGTAGTAATGGAATATGTGTAGCTAAATGTGTGCTGTTTCAAATACATATTCCGTACATACTCCAAAGCCATGACAATATTTGTTATGTGGACAGTATAAAATGGACGGTAAATAACATTTTCTGCTAGAATTGTTAGTTCTTAGTTCAACATATTTTCCACATTCAGAGAATTTAAGACAACTTTTAGCACTGAGTTTCCAGCTGCAGTAAGGGAGCTCTTAGCACAATGAAGCATCAGGAAAGGCATAATACTATAATGGAATGTTGTTTTGGGGTCACTTCACACAGTGAAGTTTTGTGATACATCAGCTACAGAAAACTCAGGTGAGATTTATATGACCTAATGTTATCTGTCTCAAAGCTTGGTTTCTAGATGAAGTTAGCAACAAAAGCATTTTATAATCTGACAGCAGGACAGCCAAGTCCAAAGTGAATTAATTTCACAGTTTTTAGAAGGGGAATGCATTTTCTTGATGCGCACATACATTTATCAAAAATGGAGACTAGAAGATTAGTATATACCTTCCACCTATTTTATAATGACTAATCTGATATGAGTTCCTTACCCTGCTTTTTGTACAAAGGACACAGCAAAGACTCAGAACATACTTTCATTTTTTTTAGTAGCTATGTGGTTGCACACAAATTGATATTTATGTATGTCTGTGACTTAAGCTTGTAAAACAGTCATAAAATTAGTGCTAGGAATAAGTTTATTCTTTGCAAAGAAAGTGCATAGAGATAAGGGAGTACATGATGCCTTTTGAACATCAGAAGAGATGGATGTGGTGACCATCTCACTTTTCAGAAGGAAGTGAGCATGCATGGAGGAGAAGAAAATCATTTACTTCCCCCTACTGATTTGCAGAATGATCTTTTATCTCCACATAGGTACCTGCTTTGTTGTTGTTGTCTGTTTTGTTGTTGTTGTTGCTGTTGTTGTTTGTTTTTTCTTCTTGAAGTTAAAAGAGTGAATTATCTCAGAAAAGATTTCTCTGAAATCAGCAGAATTATTTTAAATGCTCATACTCACGGTTACCTGTTCAAACCTGAGCATACCTGAATTTGAGCACCTAAAGTCAATATTTAGAGGCATATAAATGACCTGATTTCTTATGGCACTGTGGATTCCATGAAAAAGCGTCCTGCTATCTAAATATAGAATTTACCTATAGAAACTTGAGTTCTATAAATAAGGTCTTGCAATTCCTTATTAATTCTTTGTTCAGGAGCAAGAAATGCAGTAGCAGAGCATGGAGCACAACTACACTTTCAGAGCATCAGGAAAGAAACAACTTCCCCTTGATCTTTCGACATGCACAATCTATCCCTCACTCTTCCCCATACCTGTGTGCGATAAATCCTTCCCAATATGTTAAAGCACTTCTGTAAGAACTTATTCTAGACCTGTCAGTGAATATATTGCTCTGCATTTCTACCAGGTGTCATGTTTTGTGAGGTTCCTTTGCCAGAAGCGCACTTTTTAACCTGCCGTAGTTGAAAACTGGTTAAAATGAGCAGATCTAGTCTGAAATAGTATATTTTTATGTACTATTCAAAGATCAAATACTGTACTTCAATACTGTACTGTACTGTGGCTGTACTTCAATCCAAAAGTAGAGATGGTAATAAATAAATAAATAAACACACCTTCACCACAGTACATTAGGATATTGTTTTTATTCATTATTATTCTATAATAGCTTTTTTGATAGATGTGCCACAGGGACTTCAGTAATAAACCTCCAAAATACCTTGCTGTTTATTGTTTCGTGTTGCACTGCACAGTCCTTATGACAGGGGTAAATTCTCCTGCTGGTTTGAGTAAAATCACTATCTTTATCAGCTACTAGTTCACCATAAGTGGCAGAGTTTTTATGAATTCCTAGTGAAAAAAAAAAATGTAGCTCTATGGAATAGCTACAATTAGACAGTGACGTTCTAAAAATTAAACCAGTTACTTGCGCAAATATTTTCTTATATGAAAAATAATAGAAACTAGCTTCCAAAATTAGGTTCTTTGTGTTCCTAATTTTAAGCTTAAACAAAAGCATATGAAGTTACTACCAAGCTCTGAAATCATGACCCATTCTTCAGTACTAGTGTGGTGAATGTGAGTTCTTGCTCTGAACACATTCAACTGATTTACAGTGTCATTTTTCTTCCTCAAAAGAGAGAACATTGCTTAGCCCACCAGCAGACAAAGCCATTTCTTAGTGTCATTGCCAACGAAATTTTTTGAGCAGGTTGTATATGAAGAGACTAGTATATATCAAAAAACTCCCACAGGCTGTTGAAACTACGACCTTAATGTCCTTGGCCTGCCTATGACTTACAGGAGGCATAAATATGGTTTGGGGATTATGTACAGAGACATAGCATTTGCAAATCTTAAATTGTCAATTAGAGAGCATCATTGAATCAGTAGCAGAAACTCCAAGGGCGTATTTGTCTGAAAAAGAAAGGATTAAAGTAGACGGTCCCTACTGACTGTATAGCTGTGATTCATGACACTTGAGTAGCCATGTCTAAAAACTTTGATCATATCAAGTCCAGGCTTTACTTTATGCTTAAGTGACTGAGACAAATATTGCCCAGAAAGCACCTTGTTAATAAACTAGTATTTGAATGACATTTACTTACCCTTCTTTTCAGTTCAGCTGTATATCATTAACCGTAGGGAGAAAGAGAAGATTCTGCAATGTACTTCTTGCCTATAACTGTATACCTTTTTTAAGATAGCTTTTGCAGCCTCCATTGCACCATACATCTTTTGCATGCATGTAGAAATTTTATCAAAGAGAACATTTTTAAAATGCTCCTGAAGTCATTAAACATTTCTCAAGTCACATACAGACTGTAGACTATAATGTAAATCCGTGGGATTTTTCCCTAGCTATGTCAAGTGAAAAAATTTTGCAAAGAAAAATCACAAAGATTTCCAGTTGATAATGCATTCTTTGAATCAGAGTAGCCCAGCTATCCAGATGTGTTTTGGGACTATCTTTTACTTTGAATAGAAAAGGTAATGATCAACACATTTATTTACCAAAATAAATTAAAGAATATTTTTCAGTGATAAGAAGAAATTTCTGTGTTAAGAAGTAATACTTCTCTAATTTGAGTTAAAGGTGGCATTTGGTAGTCCCTTAGAATCAATATAATTAATCTAATGTTGTTTTTCACTTGATTTTCTCTTTTTGTTTACGGGACTGAATTACTTTGGTCCAGGAGAGACAGTTATGCATGAACAACATCATTCTATGATGAATTATATTCCTTAAAGTAAAGCATCCTTCTTGAATAGCAGCAATACAATATAATGATTTATAGCCCTTCCCAGGGAAATAAAGGTGCAAAGATTAATGAAGGGAGTTTGAGTTCAACAAAATTTAAAAAATATTTGGATGGTTCTTCATATAAATTCAACTTCAGAAAGTTACATGAGGTTTTCCACAAGAACAAAAGACAAAGTCAGCTAGCCTGAGGTGATATTTATGTTTTGAACTTGACTTGTATTCAGCTTCCGCTTTATTCTTAGCAAAATTTGCAATGACAATATTTTTTATAAAATATAACACAAAGAGATGTTAGAAATGTATTTTGCAATCATACTTTCTTTTAACTGATTTTAATATTGTGAATTTAAAAATTCATTAGGAATGGTGTACAGATTCTTTGGTGGACAAACATATAGACGCACTCAGTATACCCAGTGAGTTTGCCTTATCTAAAACAAACACTGCATGATAATGGCAGAGAAAAGCAATGTATATGCTACAGTAAAGAACTTTGTAAAGCACATGTCAAGATGATAAGTATGCTGATCTGGGTAGACTAGCATGTCACTATGGACATAAAAACAACCAAAACTTGAAGAGACAAAAAACTGTCAGGGGAGACCTGTGAATGGAGAAAACAAAGGTAGCTTAAAGCTAAAATGTTAATCAAATGCACAAAATAGAAGTATACAAAATCATGGGATCATAGAATGCTTTGGATTCGAAGGGACCTTAAACATCATCTCATTCCATCCCCCCAGCCATGGGTTGGGACACTTTCCATTAGACCACGTTGCCCAAAGCCCCATCCAACATGGCCTTGAACACTCCCAGGGAGCGGGGCATCCACAACACTCTGTTCCAGTGCCTCATCACTCTCAGAGTAAGGAATTTCTTCCAAATACCTAACCTAAATCTACCCTCTTTTAGTTTAAAACATTACTCCTTGTTCTATCGCTACTCTCCCTGTCAATGTGTCCCTCTCCAGCTTTCCTTTAGGCCCCCTTTAGATACTAGAAGGCCACTGTAAGGTCTTCCTGCAGCCTACTCTTCTCCAGGGTGAAAAACCCCATCTCCCGCAGCCTGTCTTAATAGGAGAGGTGATCCAGCCCTCTGATCATCTTCATGACCTTGTACTGGACTCACTCTAATCATAAAATCATAGAATCATTAAGGTTGGAAAAGACCTCCAAGATCATCTGGTCCAACCACCCCCTACCACCAACATCACCCACTAAACCATGCTCCTAAGCACCACATCCAAACTTTCCTTAAACACTCCCAGGGATGGTGACTCCACCACCTCCCTTGGCAACCTGTTCCAATGCCTGACTACTCTCTCTGAGAAGAAATATCTTCTAATTTCCAACCTAAAACTCCCCTGGAACAAGTTGAGGCCATTCCCTCTAGTTCTATGGCTGGTTACCTGCAAGAAGAGGCTGACCCCCAGCTCCCCACACCTTCCTTTCATGTAGCTGTACAGAGCAATAAGGTCTCCCCTGAGCCTCCTCTTCTCCAGACTAAACACCAGCTGCCTCATAAGACTTGTGTTCCAGACCCTTCACCAGCTTTTTTTGGTCATCTCTGGACATGCTCCAGGGCCTTCATGTCTTTCTTGTAGTGAGGGTCCCGAAACTGAACACAGTACTCGAGGTGCGGCCTCACCAGAGCTGAGTGCAGGGGGACGATCACTTCCGTGGTCCTGCTGGCTACACTATTCCTTGTACAAGCCAGGATGCCGTTGGCCTTCTTGACCACCTGGGCACACTGCCGGCTCATGTTCAGGTGAGCATCAATCAGCACACCCAGATCTTTTTCCTCTGCACAGCTTTCCAGCCACTCTGCCCCAATATGTAGCATTGCATGGAGCTGTTGTGACCCAGCACTTGGTTTTGTTGAACTTCATACCATTGGCCTCTGCCCATTGATCCAACCTGTCCAGGTCCCCGTTTAGGGCCTTCCTACCCTCTGGCAGATTGACACTTTCCCCCAGCTTGGCATCATCTGCAAACTTACTGAAGATGCACTCAATTTCTTCATCCAAATCATCAATAAGGATATTAAAGAGGATAGGCCCCAGTACTGACCCCTGGGGAATACCACTGGTGACCAGTCGCCAGCTGCATTTCACTCCATTCTCCACCACTCTCTGGGCCTGGCCTTCCAGACAGATTTTAACCCAGCAAAGAGTGTACCTGTCCGAGCCATGGGCTGCCAGCTTCTCCAGAAGAATACTGTGGGAGACCATGTCAAAAGCTTTGCTGAGTTCTAGGTAGACTACATCAACAGCCTTTACCTCATCCACCAGATGGGTCACCTGGTGTCCTAGGTCTGGCTGGGATGGAGTTAACTTTCCCTGTAGCAGCCCATACAGTGCTTTGCTCTGCACCTGTAGCTAGAACAGCATTGGTATCACATCAGTGTTGTGTCTACTGCTGAGCAATATTGGCACAGCATCAGGACTCCCTCTAACCCCCCCAGAGCAGCAGGCTGGGAATAGGCAAGAGGTGAGGAAGGAACATCACTAGGGCAGCTCACCTAAACCAACCAAAGGGATATTCCATGCCATATGATGTCACACTCAGCAATAAAAGGTGGAAAAAGGAAGAGGGGAGGGATGGGTTCTCATTGTGAAAATGTCTGTCCTCCCGAACAATGGCAACGTGCGTTGAGGCCCTGCTTCAAGGACATGGTCAAGCATCGCTCATCGGTGGGAAGTAGAGAGTAACTTATTTCCTCTGCATTTCCACACAACCTTTGCTTGTTTTTGTTTCCTTTTGTTTTTGTTTTGTTTTGTTTTTCCCCTTTCCCATTTCCCTTTTCCCTTTAGTTAAATTATTTAATAATAATTTTCCCGTCATAATTATTTTTCCTTTAATTAAATTGTCCTTATCTCAACCAGTGAGTAGTTTCTTCCATTTTCTTCTTCCCCTCCTCTTCTGAGGAGAGGGAGTGAGAGAGCGGTTGTGGTGGAGTTCAGCTGCCTAGCAAGGTAAATCCACCACACCTGGTCATAGAAGGAGATGAGTTGGGTCAGGCAGGACTTGCCTTTCATGAACCCATGCTGACTGGGCCTGATCCCCCAGTTGTCCCGAATATACTCTGTGATTGCATTCAAGGTAACCTGTTCCAGCACCTTTCCTGGCACAAAGGTCAGGCTGACAGGCCTGCAGTTTCCCGGGTCCTCCTTACGACTTTTATTATAGATGGGCATCACATTAGCAAGTCTCCAGTCATCTGGGACCTCTCCAGATGACCATGACCACTGATAGATGATGGAAATCAGCCCAGTAATCACATCTGCCAACTCCCTCAGCATCCTTGGGTGCATCCCATCAGGGGCAATAGATCTGTGGGTGTCTAGCTTACCTAAATAACCTCTAAGCCAAGCTTCTTCAACCAGGGGAATATGATCATGTTCTTCTAGTGCTGGAGGCCCCAAAGCTGAAAGTAGTGCTCTAGGTCGGGTCTCATGAGAGCAGAGTAGAGGGGGAGAACCACCTCCCTCAACCTGCTGGCCATGCTTCTTTTTATGCAGTCCAGGATACTGTTGGCTTCTGGGCTGCAAGCACACAGTGTTGACTCATGTTGACCTTCTTATCAACCAGCACCCCTGGGTCCTTCTCAGAGCTGCTCTCAATCCATTCTCTGCCCAGCCTGTATTTGTGCTTGGGATTGCCTCGGCCCAGATGCAGGACCTTGCATTTGGCCTTGTTGAACTTCATGATGTTCTCACTGGCCCACCTCTTAAGCCTGTCAAGGTCCCTCTGAGTGGCATCCTTTCCCTCCAACTTATGGAAATGTCTCAACCTTACAGTTTTATATGTAACCATAGATTGAAACTCAAAATCATTTTGCTTTCAAAATTCATATCAAATTTGCACACTTCTGTAATTTCCCAATCTTGCATTTTTACTTTGTTTTGTTTTTTAGGAAATTTAGCTCCTGTATGCCTATGACTCTGAGACTTCACTGTAGTGCAAACTCAAACTAGATTTATACAAGCTAGCTCAGGTTACTAATTACCTAATCTGAGTGTAGCTACTGCACCATAGAATTCCATACAGTTCTGCCTGGAATGGCTTTGGAATAGTCTGATTCCAGGCCATGGTTTGATGGCTTCTGCTGAGTCCATCAGAAAATCATCAAATCGCAATATATTCCAGTTCTTGTGCAAGGCACTGCTTCAGGACATCTACATGTTGAAAAAGAGCTTAATCTGTGGCACAGATTCAATCTTCTGTTTTCACATTCTTTCTTGTTTTATGAAAGCCAAGTAGAAAAACTTGACTATTTGTTTCCTCTTGGTACAATGACAATCTGAATAGACAAGCTACGTAGATTTCTTTCAGAAATAAATATTGCTAAGGAAAACACAGAAAGTGTGAGAGCAGAGATGAAAGTAGGAAAAATAACTGACCAACAGAATCACAAAAATAGTCAAAAATGTGGAACACAACTTTATATTAGAAATTCCATGTGTTTTCAGGTTTAAAAGAAAAGTTGAATTTCTTTATGTTTAATAAATTAAAAATTCTGATCCAGTGGTAGAAAGAAAGTTAAAATATTCTTTCAGAATTTATAATCTTTAAGCAGACACAGTGTCTGTGGACAACACATTCTAACTCAATGCCAGTAAGAGCTGCACAGATATCATCAGAGTGTAAAAATTTCTGAAGTACTGACAGATTTCAAGAGGACTAGAAGAATGATGTTCTTTGAAATAATGAGACAGTATATCAGCTGTAAGCGAGAAATATACATGTGTTTGTACCTACATGTATACATGAGTACATATATCAAAATATAAAGAACATGTTATATATATATCTGCACATATGTTGTCATATGTTGTCTTACACTGTATAAGATAAAATACGTTGTGCTATCTTTATTTATAGACTCCAGTACTGAACAGTTTTACAGGTCCACAGGCAGAAACCTCACAGTCTGGATTTAAGCCCAGGAATTTTACAGCTAGGGAGAGTAGTAATCCTTCTTTTCTCTAATGTACATCACCTTAGTCCTAAAGCAGCACCCTTTATTTTTCATCTGTCTCTAAATAAAATACCATAACCTATATTATGTTCCCTGTCTTTTTCAAAGCAATCCATCATTGTCCAAAGCCAGGAGAAAGCCTGTAGATCTTGTTTAGCCTGGAGAAGAGGAGGCTCAGGGGAGACCTCATCACTCTCTATACGTACCTTAAAGGAGGCTGTAGAGAGGTGGGGGCTGGTCTGTTCTCCCACGTGCCTGGTGACAGGACGAGGGGGAATGGGCTAAAGTTGCACCAGAGGAGGTTTAGGTTGGATATTAGGAAGAACTTCTTTACTGAAAGGGTTGTTAGGCATTGGAATGGGGTGCCCAGGGAAGTGGTTGAGTCACCATCCCTGGAGGTCTTTAAAAGACGTTTAGGTGTAACCCTTAGTGATATGGTTTAGTGGAGGTCTTGTTAGTGTTAGGACAGAGGTTGGACTAGATGATCTTGGAGGTCTCTTCCAACCTAGACGATTCTGTGATTCTGTGATCTGTTTTAATTTTGTGAGGGCTCTAAAATCTTCCAGGTGGCCTAAGAAATAGCAGCTTGTCTTTTAATCACTTGGGGTTGGATTACGCAGCAAGTGAACTTGCTCTACTAATACGGGGTCACCATATGCAAAAATTAAAATAAAATGAAATAAAATAAAATGAAATAAAATAAAATAAAATAAAATAAAATAAAATAAAATAAATAAAATTAAATAAAATTAAAATAAAATAAAATAAAATAAATAAATAAAATAAAATAATAAAATAAAATAAATAATAAAATAAAATAAAATAAAATAAAATAAAATAAAATAAATAAAAATTATATGTGGACTGCCAATAATTTGAAGCTTGCACAGTCAGATGGATTTGATTGTCTGTAAATATTTCCTCAGATTTGGTAATCTTCCAGTGGCAAAGTCCCAGTTTCCATGATGATATATGAACTGGCTTATCAGTCTGAATCCTATCCAAGTGTACTATGTTTGTACTTTACATCTTAAATGTTTTATAGAAGATAGCAGTATTTTTTTGTCACTTCAAAACAATTTTATGATTTCTCTAAGAAGGGCTAGCTCTAATACATCCCCATCTGAGTACAGAAGCCTTGAATGTGAATGCTGCTCTTGGCTGAATTGCTTCATCTACAAATAGGCATCTATAGCCTTCCTCAGGAGAGGAGCAGTCTCAGGCTAAGTAGCCAGTAGAAAATAGAAGATATAGGGCAGAAGGTGTAGTATTCATCTGTTGTGGTTTAACCCAGCAGGCAAGTAAGCACCACATAGCCATTTGCTTTCCTCCTGCTCAGTGGGATGGGGGGAGAATTGAAAAATATGAAAGTGCAAGAGCTCATGGGTTGAAATAAAAGCAGTTTAATAATGAGAGAGAGAGAGAGAGAGAGAGAGGAGGGAAAAAAAAAGTGATGCACAATACAATTGCTTACCAGTCAATTGATGCCTAGCCAGTCCCAAAGTGATGGCACCCCTCCTGACTTTTTCCCCCCAAGTCTTTTTGTTGAGCATCACATCGTATGATATGGAGGCAGTTTGGTCAGATTAGGTCAACTGTCCTGGCTGTGTCCCCCTCCCAGCTTCTTGTGCACCCCCAGTCTTCTCACTGACAGAGCAGTGTAAGCAGGAGTCCTCGAGTTAGTGTAAGCACTGCTCTGCAAGAACTAAAACATCAGTGTGTTATCAACCCTATTTTCATCCTAAATTCAAAACACAGAAACATGCCAGTTACTATGAAGAAAATTAACTCTATCCTGACCAAAACCAGGACATCTTCTTTGGACAGAACCTTAGAGTCAAGGGCAGGTCCACAGAAGGTAAATCATGATCACAAGGCAGAACAAAAACTGTCCCACTGAGATGTGTATGATTGGCCAAGTAGAGAGATTAACAGGAATGAGAATGAGAGAAAAAAGCATGGAGAACTGAACAGGCCCTACAAAAACTGTTTGGTGGATACTTGCCTTTTTTTTTTTTTTTTTTTTTTAAACTAGTTTTCTCAAGCAGCACTTTGAATATGTTTTGGAGGAAGTTGGTAAGCTAATCCTCTGCAGTGCAGGAAGTTTTCCTGAAGCAGGAGGCTGGCAGGACACTGTATATGGAGAGACTTTTTATTCTTTTTTTTTATTTATTTTTTTACATGGAAGCAGGTTAATGGCTTGGAAAAGAACCTTAGCATCATAAAGCCATGCAGCTGCATGGTATACCGGAAGCAGCAGGGCAGGGTGGTTGTGTGGACAGAAAATAGATGAAAATAACTAAAGGAAAAAGGAGGAAAAAGGAGGATAAAGGAGTCAGAAAGGTGATTTACATGATACTGGCTTCATAGACAAAGTTTTGTAAAAACGGGCTTCACTGCAGTGTGTAGATAGCTTTATCTTCGACTCTTTCTCCCAGGCTGCTGAAATCCTTACCTTATGAACAATCTGATGTTATCAGTTAGTTTAGAAATGCAACCCCAAGAACTGCAAAGAAATGTCTGGTATGTAATCATCAGTGAAGTTGTTTTGTTCTCTGCTTATCACTTAAGCAGCATACGCAACCCCAGCAATCTACCTAAACTGTCTTACCTCCTGGCATAAACTGGACACTAAAAATAAAAAAATAATAATAAAAATTAAATGGCCAATCTCTCTCCCTAACCTGTTTTTCTTTGGAGCCTATAGTTTCTAAATCTTACAGGCACAATACATTCCTGTACACCTGTACTCAGACAAGGAGAAGAATTTAGATGCTGATGGGTATGGATCAGGTCCCTAGTATCAGGTAGTTTTCTGAGAAACAGACGAGAGGTTGCCACCTTAAGTGAAAACAGACTGCTTTGTTATTCTGCAGTTTTTTTGGATTGCAGGGTTCTTTAAGATTGATTCATTCTTGATACTGAGTGGACAAGCCTGGTGAACTCTGGGACACTTTAAAATGGGTGCAAGAGGCCAGCTCCTGGTCATGCACACTGCAGGAATCTTGAAGAATGAACTAACCAAGTAGTGAAGACAAGAACTGACCATAGTCAGTGAATAGTCTGTTCACTATTTTGCAACTGAGCCCCTTACTCCTTCCCCTTTTTCTTTCTTGATGTTTAACTAGAAATGTTATGGCAGACCTGAAATAATCTTCCTAACAATTTTTATCATTGTTTCTCTATCAGAAAATAATTAAAGAATGTTCAGACTCAGTGTGTTCATGAAAGTAACACCAACTTCTACGGATGAATCAGTGATTTTCTGAAAACATCTAAATCAGAAGTTCAGTGTTTATGACAAAAAAAAAAAAAAAAAAAAAAAAAAAAAAAAAAAAAAAAAAACAATTGAGGAATCACCAGGGAGCAGTGAAGCAACTGGCTTGCATATATGCAGTATGCTGTTTTGCGATGAACTTTTATTTCTGCCTGAAAGCATATCATATTTATTGTATTTTCAGGGTGACTCCATCAACACTTCAGCATAGGTTGCTGTTTAAATATCAGGTGCTTAAAAATTTGACACATGAAAAGTCCCACTTCTGTAAAATGACAGCCTTTCACCAACCTAGTGAGACTTTATCAGCAGCCAGGTGGGCACTGTTGGTAGCAGATGAGGAAAATTCAGGAACAAAGTGCATCTAACTGTACATATTCTACAGCAATTGTTTTTGCAGCTTTAAAGGATATTAGAAGATGGTGCTTTAATGCTTAGGAATGTTAAAAGCCTTACATTTACAGTTCACTTCCCCCCCCCCCCCCCCCCCCCCCAATTTGGGTTACAATTATAGATACAAAAATGAAAAGGGCAGAAATTAATGTTGTAATTGTCAGTTATGTCTTACCAGCCAGTTATATGCACAGTTGTATGATTTTATGGTTTATGTGTGACAGCACAGTTCTGATGCATATGTATTAGCCATGCAAGGACTAGTGTGCAAAGAACATTTTGTACATGCTTATTCTAAGAGAAGATGTGAAATATTGGAGCTTTAATACAAGTTCTTAAGAGAAAGACATCCACATTTTAAGATTTTTTTTTTCTTCACACAGAACAGCAGTTTAGAATCTAGACATAACGCATGCTAAATCTTATTTATGCTAATTTAAGCTTAGGTTTCCAAAGTCAGACGTTTAGGGTCACGTATTCAAATGAATGATGCAATTTTCAGATAGCAATAAGAGCCAAATTCAGCCTCCTAAAATCATGATCCACTTACAAACACACTCTTTTTAACATAATTATATTCTATGAAGAGAACAACTGTTAAATAAAAGAGGTGTAGTATATTACTTCAGGATTACTTTACACTCCTTTAAAGCTGACTTAGCCAAAGTCTTCCTTAGAAATTGTCACCTGCTGCACCAAGATTGACATTATCTTGTGAATCATGAATTACAAGTAGCAAAGATGTCTAGTTGGAGAAAAAGGACTGAGGGCTCCTTTCAGTAATATAAGAGATGTCAGCTTTGATACGTTTTCAGATATGTAGTTCATAGAATCGTACAATCATATAATCATAGAATCATCTAGGTAGGAAAAGACCTTCAAGATCACCAAGTTCAACCATCAACCTACTAAGTCCCATCATTAAATCATATCCCTTAGTGCCATATCCTCACATTTGTTAAATACCTTCAGGGGTGAGGACTCTCCCATTTCCCTGGATAGCCTATTCCAATCTCCATGAAGAAATTCTTCCTAATGTCCAGTCTAAACCTCTGCTGGCACAACTTCAGAGCATTTCTTCACTTCCTATCACTTGTCACCTGAGAAAAGAGATTGACAACCTCCTCACTATAGTCTCCTGTAGAGAGCAATGAGGTCCCACCTCAGCCTCTTCCTCTCCAGACTAAACAACCCCAATTCCCTCAGCTGCTCCTTATATATCTTCCCTAGTCCCTTCACCAGCATCATTGTTCTTCTCTGCACATGCTCAAGCAACTCAATGTCCATCTTGTAGTGAGGGGCCCCAAACTGAGCACAAGATTCAAGGTGTGGTCTCACCAGTGTTGTGTACAAGGGGATGAGGATCACTTCCCCAGTCCTGCTTCTGATGAAGGCCAGGATACTGGCCTTACAGGCCATTTGGGCACACTGCTGGCTCAGGTAGAGAGAACCATACCTGCAGACCCCAAGGTCAGTGCAACAGGAAGGCACGAGGTGCTCCAGGCATGCAGCAGCAGTTCCCCTGCGGCCTGTGGAGAGGCCCCTGGTGGAGCAGGCTGTCTCCCTGCAGCCCATGGGTCCCACATGGAGCAGATCTCCACGCTGCAACCCCCCCGTGGAGGAGCCCCCAGTGGAGCAGGTGGATGTGGCCTGGAGGAGGCTCCAGCCCATAGAGAGCCCCTGCAGGGGCAGGCCCCGGGCCGGAGCTGCAGCCCGTGGAGAGGAGCCCATGCAGGAGCAGGAGGTCTGGAGGGAGCTGCCGCCCACCCGTGGGGGACCCGTGCTGGAGCAGTTTGCTCCTGGGGGATGGATAGACCCCATGGTATGGAGCTGTGTTGGAGTAGTTCTTGAAGAGCTGCTGCCTGTGGACAGCCCCCGCAGGCTCAGTTTGGGAAGGACGGCATCCCGTGGGAGGGACTGCACATGGAGCAGGGGCAGAGAGTGACCGTGAAGGAGCCGCGGAGACGAAGCGTCAGGGGCTGACCGCAGCTCCCATTCCCCGATCCCCTGCACTGGGGGGAGGGGGGAAGAGGTAAAACGGTTATCTCAGTTGGAGATACCTCAACAACAGAAACATGCTTGTGTATCTTCCTTAGGTCTTTTTTTTTTTTTTTTTTTTTTTTTTTTTCCTGGTGTCTTATGTTTTGCCATATTTCTTGCTATTACCTTTCTGTGAATTCATTTCCATGCTCTACAATGTGCAATGTGTTACTTTGTCTTTGTACGATTGCACTAATCTAGCAAATCATATTTCAGAGAGTAATTAAACTGAATAATCCCAAATATTCACCAGTCCAATATAATCAAATGTTACTGAATTCACAGATGTTTCGGAGATCTCAAATTCTACATACTTCAATTTTTGTTTGCTACCAAGTTACAACTTTTAGAAGTAAGAGTCATTTATATGTAATCTGACACATTACTTTAATTAATTATTGTTCCTGTTATTATTATCATCATTATTTTAAAGGGAAAGTACTTTAATTTGTTGCTTGGTATAATTAACTTTTGTCCTGTGTAATTAACTTCAAAAAGTCACTTCACTGAGAAGATCAAAAATGTTGTTTTTTAAATTCTAGGCTATGCAAAGCAGTAGTCTGCATTTCATGAGGGAGAAAAGGCACCAAATGATATTTTTACAATACTATTTTAGCCACTATTTGCTACTCTAGTTTAAAATCAATGGAAAACTAGCCTCTTTCCTATTGCTTTCAGTAATGTTTATTATATTTTTCCATCAATTTCAGTGAGATACAGATAAATTTCAGAAGCACTTCTTAGGGATAAAAAAAAAAAGGAATTTCACTTCTGTATTTTAACTTGACTGACAAAAAAAAAAGTGGTGTATCAATGCACATTACAAAACATTTTCGTGCATTCCTCTGATCCTGTCAATATCTCATCATGCTGAGGTCAGGAAAAATCCATATGAGAATGAAGATGGAAGAGCTGGAACAGTTTTTACAGGACTTTTTTTCCTCATTCCAAAGTTTGCCCAGCACCACTGGGATGGGCTGTGCAGCCTCATCTACTTACCTATTCTAATTTCTGCAACATTTTGATTCCCATTTGCATCTATGCTATTCCTACCAGTCTCTAACACTAACTTGCCACAATTAAGATTAATTAAATCTTTGTTTGCTACAAATTTAATTAACTCTAATTTTCAAGAGAAAAAGATGGAGATTTATACCACTTATGTGGGAGATACAAATTATGCAATAAAATTTAACTGTTCCGCCAGAGCGTAAGGATATGTATGTCTAAAATTGGAGTAGAAAGTTCACTGATCTCAACAGAAATAAAAAAAAAAAATAAAATAAAGGAAAAAAAATCTCAAGTAGTAGGTCTTCTTCGATAGTTAATTTAGCTGTAATTTTTTCTTACTTTTACAGATTCAGGATCAGTTACTGTATCACACCCAAAATCACACATATCACACCTTTTCATGAAGATTTTCATTTCTCCTTGATCCATATCTTGTCTCCCTACTATTCTGTCCATAAATTGGTAAGCACATTGAGCCTTTGGTCTGGCAATGTACTTAATCATGTGCATAGTTTTAAGCACCTGTGTAATTTGGTTGATTACTGGATCAAGGCCACATATGACTCACGAGAAAGACTGTTTAGTGATCAAGACACTGAACAATGATCAAATAGTAGGGACATAGCTCCACTTTGATACATTTCTCCTATGTGACCCTTAATGAATTACTTAAACTATGCCTTACATTTGTCCTCAAAACACTATGACTTTTGTTGAAGAGATATTGTGAAAATGCAGTCTCTGAAATTTGTGAGGCACTGAAATACTAATTTAATGTGTTCCACACAGAAGCTAGT
Source organism: Cygnus olor (assembly GCF_009769625.2). Taxonomy (NCBI): domain Eukaryota; kingdom Metazoa; phylum Chordata; class Aves; order Anseriformes; family Anatidae; genus Cygnus; species Cygnus olor. The sequence continues at coordinate 55,041,569 of NC_049198.1, forward strand.
AATAAAACCGAATATTTTCATCAGGGTTAACTGAAACAGACCTAACCTCATTGAGAACAGGTGGTAAAAAACTGCACACTGCTTGAAAGAAATTATTTAGAAGATTAGCCTGGTCTCCAGCGAAAAGGTATTTATGCATAAAAAATGATGCAATGAACTAAATGTTCCACCTTAGAATTGCCCTAGGATAAGAACGGCCATGCAGTCTGAGCCACTATTAAAGTATGCTACTGCTGCAGCAATGTAAGGATACTTCCTAAACACAACCCATCATTTGTGTGGCAGTAGGCTTACTGTGACAGCACTGAAGGATAACAGCAAGAAGTAGTGCCAAAGAATTAATCATCAAATAACTCTCTCTCAATACATGGGGATAAGTAGATACAGGTCTAAACATGAAAACACATACATACATGTTTGTATATATACATATGTGTATGTATGTATCCATTTAGCTAATTAGCTACCAGTTTCTTTTCCTAATTCAGAATGACTTTGAAAGAAAATTGAATGCTTTTAATTCTTGCATATTCTTGGATGTTCTTAATTATACAGTGACTCTTAATTTCTGCTTTCCTTGGAGAATGTATTTGACATTCTCATGGGGAAGGACAAAGGGAAGAGTTTGCTGAACACACATATGGATGGGAAATAAAGTATTTGCATACAAATATATCACACAAGTCTCTTGCAGGAATGTATTTTCTCTGATACAGAGCTGTGGGGACATCACTGGTCCTCTGCATCCACTTTTCATCGTGAAACAACATCATGATACATAATGGAAAATACAATATGGTCTGAGAGAATAAGGATATTAGCAGGAAGACTAAAAGACTTAACAAAGAGACATTGTCATAGCATTTCCTTATTGTTCAGCTTTGTGGTTTTTTTGGCACACACATATACAGCCATATGCATGCATGCCTGCAGGCATTCATTTATACATGTGATGTTTGATAAACAACTCTTTGTTCCTTTTCATTGAATTTTTCAAAAATTCTAGTTCATACAGACAGATTCTAAATGTGTGTGCTTCCTTCTTGTTTTACCCCTGAAAACTGAAAATTTTTATAGTTAGTTCACTACAAAAAGATATGAAATATTGCTACTTTTTTTTTCTATAATGTAATTCTATATAACAAGTAACAATATATACATATATATATATTATTCCACAATTACTATATATGTATGTATATATATATTGTAATTGTGGAAACCAAAGCTAATATAAATGTGGGCACCAATGTTAATAAAAAGGTAAATGTTGTATTAGTAATGTTAGCAAGCTTTTACTAAAAACAAACAAACAAACAAACAAAAATTTCCAGTTTTCATTATGTACAGCAAATTCTAAAATGTGCTCAGATTTGTTGTAAGGCATTTGTATAGGTTTTGTTCCCTGACTCCTTGAAATTTTAATGTTTTATTGGCTTACATGCCATAGTTTGCTACCATGAAATGACTAACAATTAAAACCCAAAGGCCACTATCCTTTGGAGCAAGGGTTATTTCATATCTCTCTGAGTTCTGAAGAAGTAGTGATATGTGGTGGGGTAAGGGTCCCTAACAGGGTGGGAGCTGCAGGCCCTAAGAACATACCAGCCTGTGCATCAGGCTGCACCTTTAACTTTGGGGTTATGGGCAAGAAGGAAAACACTGTCAGGCCTGGCTGCCCGCTGTCAGTGTCAAAGGCTTGGGTAGAGTAATTCATCAAATTTCGTTCAGTTTGGGGCAGGTGAGGAGCTGACAAGGTCATTCCTGGCTCATCATGTGGTGTGAAGATTGAGCATAAACACATTCACTACACTAGGGATGGGACTGAACTGGGTGGAACGGGGCAGCAGGATAGATGGCACACATTTACAGGTGGCTCCCAGTGAGGTTTCAGACTGGTTGACAAGTTAAAAAGGGAAACAAAGGGTTATATTGTTTGTGTTGTTGTTGTTCATTTGTTTTCTTCTCTTTTACTTTTCTTGAGTAATGTCAGGCTTTAAAATTCCATTGCACCCTTTAAGCTGCCATGTGTAATGTGGACTTGATTTTTTTCTTACAATTCATTCATGCTATTAAAAAAAAAAAAAAAAAAAATGTTTTCAGAGAGCTGGTGGTTATTAGCAGAAAGAAGTTGTTGCTGAGGGGTGACCAAAAAAAAAAACCTAAATAACTATTTGCAATCATTACTGTTCATTACTGTTGACAAAAGCAATCTTTTTTTTTTTTTCCTTGGTTGGTTGGTTGGTTGGTTTTGTAACTACAACTTCTTTCAGTATCGTAAACTGGAAAACATAACAGTGATTTTTGTTCTTCATGAAAATACATGTGAGAGATTCTAAATTGTTTTCATGTTGTCTTATTAAGGCATTTCTTAACTGTATTAGTGTCACTCAATCCTTTAACAATTTACTTTTTTTTTCTTTTTTTTTCCTCTCTTTAACAGATTTCTCATTATGGCAAAAATGTGATTTACATGACTGATCACATGCACTAGCATAGCATCCATGTACAAAAAACACCACTGATACCCTGTGCTGCATTATCATTGCCTCCAGGTAGAAGGAGGTAATCCTTTCCTTCTACTCAGCACTGGTGTGGCCCCACATAGACTGCTGTGTCCACTTCTGGGCTCCTCAGTGCAAGACAGGCATGCACATACTGGAGACAGTCCAACAAAGGGCCGTGAAAATGAAGGGATTGGAGCACTTCGCTTATAGGGAAAGTCTCCCTCTTTGGAGATCTTCAAGAGCCACCTCAATGTGATTCTGGGTAACCTGGTCTAGGTGGTCCTGGTTGAGCTGAGTTGTTGGACCATATGATCTCCAGAGGTCTCTTCCAACCTCAGTCTGTGGTCACATCATTAGTAACCAAAAAATACAGACGACAAGAATAGTTTTTAAACACAGCAAAAAGGTTAAACATAACTGCATGAAATTTTAGCTTTTTTTAGCTTTTTTTTTTTTTTTTTTGTCTGAATAACAGTGTCCTACACGTTGAAGCCTATTTATGGAGAGCATACAAACAGAATAAAGGCAAACTTATTTTCTCATGTTATCTGTTTTAAACAGCTTAACTGGCTGTAGATAAACGGAAATATAAAGCATGATCAAAGAGATCAAAGAGATCTTCCTGCAATTTATGGAAGACTGAGATCTCACCGAAGACATCACAATGCAGTCAGATGTCTGCTTGTAGGATCAGTTCTGAAATCACTGTAAATCTGTTTTGTGAGAATGACTCAAAATTCTTTAGTTAATTATATTAAGACAGTGATTATGTACCTAAAATAAGCAGCAATTTTTTTTCTGAACTTAGAATTTCTCTACAGAATATTCAAGGTAGTTTCTATATCTGATTAAGATAACCATTGTGTGGACATCCTGTAGGAAACTCTTATACCTAACACAGACATCATAGGGAGATGGGGCTTCTTAAGCATGATGTTCAATTTCCCTCCTAGAAAAATATGTTTTTCCAGAAAACAAACAAGCAAACACCCTTGCAGACCCTTAAAGAAATATTTAAAATGAAAGTATCTTCATGCTGACAGTAACATAAGATATTTTATTTTGACGAAGATTGTAGAAAAATTACTTTGAACTTTTTGGCAGTGATAGTTCCATGCAACTTATGTCTCTTCAATGTACTGATGGTCTCAGTAAGCAAAGAAAAAAAATCTAAATATGAATAGAAACTATTTCGGGCATAGACATTGGATAGAATCTTTCAAGAATTGTTATTAAAAAGTTCCAAAGGAGAACTTTATTAATCAAAAAATCATTGAAAGCAGCAAGTTATGGCACTGTAAATATTCCAACCAACTGCAGATCAGTTATGGATTCAAAGTAGCACCTCCTTCAATGTTCACAAGCAACAGAATTAATAGTAGTACCAATACTCCCATTCTGATACTCTTCAAGTTTTGCCATCTACGTCATTTATCTGAAAGAATTTGCCTTTCACATTTGTAGCAGAAATTTGGAGAGTGCACCAACTTCAGCTAAGACTTACATCTGTGTAAATAAAAGAACAAAAATTAGCTTTTATCAATTAATACTGGTTGACAGCACTAGAAATGTGGGAAAAACATGTTTCTGTTTTCTAATTCATTTTAGCAATATGCTGCTTGTTGTAACTGTTCCAAAATATAAATAAACTATGCAATCAATAAAATAGGTCCAGTACATATTTTCCTTTGGCTCAGTATCTCTATCAGTCAGAAGATAAAACCATGACTCAGAAAGCACTGACCATCAATGACTGTTTAAATCAAATTGTTCAGAAATTGGCTATACCAAACCATACAAATGAAATCTGGATCAGTCATGCGATAAGATATTATTTATAACCTCATTTACTTGTTTACAGTGCTGAATAAAAATTAGTTACCTTCAGAGTGTGAAAACTCAGTCACTTTCAGAGCTGACTGAAAGAGTCATCTTGAATCTAATGGACTTAACCCTTTAAGGAAATTTTGGTTTAATATTACCCACCCCAAAAAATATTTTGATGTACTTCTCTAATTAACCTCTAGATAATCCTGAGTGATACTTAGCTTAACAGATTTATGGGTCAATCAAGTATCACTATCTGGTTAGAATATGAGGTTGTTTTTGGAGGGAAAACATTTTACTAAATGGCAAAAAATTTGCATAAACAGCTTGACAGAGAATGGAGGTCAAAGACATTTTGTACTTCTTACTGTCACTCTTAAAGGCGTAAGTATTTCTCGTATAAACAGGGAACAATCTTTCTCAATATAGCCCTTCATTTAATGGCCTGGTGGACCTTGAATTTTTTTGGTTCAGGGAATAAACTAGATTCGTTTATGGACTGCAAGAAACTCTAGTTTGGTGCTGACCTGTTTGTCACAGGTGTTAGGAAAAAGGAGATGACAAAAAAC
>NC_049198.1:55051471-55125481 GCF_009769625.2 Cygnus olor
GTTTTTGTTTTATTTTTTTATCTGAAGTAGAATGTTCTTTGCACAGCCTGATTCTGTTACCATGACATTTCATATGGGCCTTTAGTGTTTAGGCCCAGTGTCTAGAAATTATTTGAGAACAAATTTGTAGTGTCTTGTAGTGTAAATATTTTTGCTGTGATATTTACTGTATTTGGAGCCACAGGTTCAGTTTCCCAGTTAGGGAACTATTTTCAGAGCAGTATTATCCACATCTAATTACAAGATAAAAATGCAATATATCTTCATTTGGATTAAAATAAATAAATAAATAAATAACGTAACTTTTTCTCACTGCTGCAGATGTAACTTCAGAAGACATGTTTTGGAGGTGTCTAAAACCTCACATGAAGGTTTCTAAGCTTGAAAACTGTCTCAGAGCTTCTCAGAAGGGTAGTCCACATCTGAGGAAGAAGACAAAACCCTCTGGACAACAGAATGTCACTATATGAAACAAATTGGTTTTCAGAGGGCTGTGAGTAGTTCAAATAAGAGGATTTTTCATCTTTCTTCTCTTAGCCTTGCCATTGTGTTCTGATTCTTTTCTCACTAGCAGTATGAGTATGTGGATGGAGTATTTAGGCTAAGTATATTTATGCTAAATATTAGATAGTATTTCAACTGAAAGAAAAAAGAAACTGAAAGACATCCTGTTTTCCTCAGTCTGCACATGTCTACATAATGGAATGTGGTATATGAAACAGTGTGCTGTTCCACTCCAGAGAATCAGACTGAAACCAGATTTGCTTTTGAGTACCAAGAACTGGTGGTCCAACAATAGTGTATACATGTCTTTATGCACACACTGCATGGGAGTGCAGTACATATGATATAATGTACATATGATATAATGTACATAATATATTCATACACTGGTCTGATATATTACAAATAAACTCATTATCACTAATAAAGTATGATTAATGTTGGAACATTCCTGTCATTGGTTTTATGTTACCTGTACATATGTACATATGCCCATGCATATAGGAATTTCTGTATGCATATACGACATTGTGAGGAGATCTCAAACCCCTGTGGCAACAACAACATTTTAATAAATTTCACCTGCAGCTGTATCTCTATTTGCTAGCCCAAGGAGAGCTTCATCATGCAAGTAGAAGCACCTGGGATAGGAAGTACAGCAGCTTCCACATTCTGTGCTGAGTCTCCAGGAGCAGAGGATGCCCTGCACCTATCCTTCAGTGCTCATCACTGCCTTCCGTTAGGGCCACACTTACTGCAGTAAGGGCAACACTGTGGCCCCTACTACTGACTGCTGGCTGTGGTATCCTGCACGTTTCCTGACTGATTGCAGAACTGGTAACGTACAGTAAGAAGCTATGAGTAACTTGACCTGAGAACGTGAGATTGTTCATAAAGAACAGAAAGCCTGAAAAATTTCCACAGCACAAACACTGGTGTATTAGAATGACATTTAACTGCAAAGGAATCTAAGTTCTTTATCATAAGAAATACAAAGAAAGCAATCCAAGTAGTCTTTACTCTAACTACACTTCTAAAAAGAAAGTTAATCTCTAAAATTATGGGGTCTTGGAATTATAGAGACACTGAAATGACAGTAATAATCAGATACAATTTTGCCTTTCCTGTCCGATATAGTATTATGGCAAGAAGGAAAACAGCTACGGTAATGTAATGGTAATGAAATGAAGGATATTAGACTGTGTGGAAGAATGTAAGTTAGTCAGTCTCATGCCCACTACAAAACGGGGGAGTAAAGAAGGATAGAAAAGAAACAGGCAATATCCTTATACCATCATTTATTGTTTCACCAACACAAAGAGTGCAGCATACTGTGATCTTGTCTAGCAATGCAGGATTCTCATTTTACTTCATATATCCTCATTTGTTCTCACCTTTCTTATATATACATAGAGAGAACATGTAGAGAAATCTGTGTGTGTGTGTGTTTGTTTGTGTGGAAACAAAGAGCTTTGAAACATTTACCCTCATACTATTTAAAATGGTGAAAAATATTCAGCAGGATTTCTTGTCTTACATTTTTGTGACCTTTGTATCCCTCTTGCTTTTTATTCACCTTACAGAGCTCCTTGTAACAATGGATGCCATGTGGCTTTTGCCAGTATGTGGGCTGACAGACTGATTTAACTGCATTTTCCTGTAGCTTAAAGCTCAGTTCTGAGGGACAAGAACACTCTGGAACTTTGTTTCAGACACTGAGCATTACTGATGCTTTTTACCACATCGGTAGCACACAATACTTCACAGGAACACGCTCTTTCTCACCGCTTCTCTAGAATTAAAGAGAACTGCTTATTGTGTTTTGGTAGTACAGTAGATTCACAATAAAAATGTGACCTAGGATATCTAATAGGTAAAAAATCTTTTTTCCTACCATAGCTTTCTTTTCTCTTGCATTATTGCACAGGTGTTTTGTTTTGTGTGTGTTTTGTGTGTGTTTTGGTTTGTTTGCATTTTTTGTTTGTTTATTCTGTTTTGTTTTGTGAGGGACTAATGTTTTTATTCTTTGGAGGTAAGCAGTTTAGCAATTTTTTTGCGTAAGCCTTTGAGCCTGCAGCTACAGCTGATGCAGCTATCATTTCTAAAAGAAGAACTGATGAATCTCTTGACAAAGATATACAAAGTGCTAATGTTGCATACATTTTGTCTCATGACTTACAGTTACAATAGGCATTAAATATATATATATATAATTATATAATAATTGTTAATGCTTGTTTTCATGTGTGAAAATGGCAACAGCATACAGCACACAATTGCATACAGTAACTACGTACATAAAAAAAGAAAAGTACAACTTTACAGACAGCAAAATTGCCCCCTTCTGGGTCAGTGATATTCACAGTGAAAGTTGTTACATTTATGTGATGTTCACATTAATCTAGTAATTGCTTCTTTACGAGAAAAAAATGCCTTTTGGCAGTTGTCTTTAATATAAGTGACTGTTTTACTGTAACTGTCATTGATCATTACACCAAATTATCATTGGATCATTAGTAAATTTTAGACAACATTTCAGACAACCTTCAGCTTACATTATTTGCATACATTGCATATTTGATGAAAAGAGCTACATTTGCTGAAGGACAAAAACAGAGTATACTCAGCTATTTCTTTTCTCAACATCACATACAAAGACATTGGTTTGGGTGTTCTCTTCTGTAGACATATTCATATGTAGATTTGTTTTGCAAAGCTACAAAGTAGCAGGTATGTGCATTTAAATGCATATGAAAATTTTGCAGATAAAGCTTCTGGGGAAGGGGGGGAGGGCATTATGGGGAGAAAACATTTACTGTGTGAAAACACTTGGTAAAACACTGATTTCCGGTATTTGATCTGAATTGCACTACTCGTGAATTCCACTGATCCATAGCCTTTTACCTGCGTGAAAATACATATTTAGGACTTGATAGGTTATGGAGTCAAGAAGATATAGCAATAAAGGAAACCTGGTAGAAGACTATTCACTTGTACAGATATTGGCTTTAGAAGGCAGGCAAAGATCTGTAAGTATCACACTTGAGGAAAATGTGAGAGTGATTCAGAACATATTAGATTGACTGTATTTTACATAAGTCATTTAGAATTCAATATGTCAAAGTACAGAGACTTTGTGGCTTTTTAAAGAGTGGTGCTGGAGTAAATTTGCATTCTATTATTTCCATATTATGTCCCCTAGGCCTTAGGAATGACTACAGAAAGCAATTCCAGATGAGTTATGCTTGTGAAAACATGCATACATGGCTGCTGCTCACAGCAACAGCCTTATACCTGTCCAGCTAAACTAAAGTGACACATACCAAGTACTTCAACATGATATTGAATTGTTTATGTCTCTAACAAATGTCAAAAAATGAACACTATCAGGCTGAAACACTGGACTTTGTTTTCGTAAAGACCTGATACGACAAACATCACTGAGATCCCATTAAGCTCCACTATCGAATAAAGAGTTGCACTTAATCTTGTCCACAGACAGAGCAGACTAATAGAGCTCCAGAAGTGCACAGCGTGCTGCTGCTGCCCCCTTAAGACAAGTAAACATAAATAATTGTGTATGTGCTGTACTTTGTCTACATTTTCTAAAAGGTCTTTCTCTATGAGCTGTTACAGAGAAATTATAATAAGAGACTTGCCTAGTGTAAGGTGGTGCAACGATATATCCGGTTTATTACAAGACCAATGAAAAAAATAAGGCTGAACCTCAGAGAATATGACAACCAGGAATGTATTTGTCAATATATGTTGGAAGCTTTAAGATAATAAGGAGCAAACTGTGAAAACAAAGATATAGTTAACACTACTAAATCTTGAAGAAGAGAGAGATGTTAGCAGGGAGAAAAAAGGTTCAGTCCCAACCCATGCACTTCAGGATGACATACAGCTTGGTAACCCAGGTAGGCCGTGAGATGATTATGTGAAAACTATAGCAAGAATGAATTACTATCACTTTCCATTCCTTTAACCTTTGTTGAGAGACCTGATTAATATTCGGTCATTTGGTCCTGTCTTTAAATTTTGTCTAAGACTTTGATATTAGAATTTTAATAGCTGCTTATATATGTCCTTTGAAACTGAATTGCATAGGGTGATATTTTGACCTCGACTGATGTTCTCCATTTTCACTTGGCTGTTCACCTCTGCCTCTTTGAATCAAGTTTGGCCAGACATAGCAGGCAAAGCAGAAAAGTTAACTCACTAAGTAGAAAAGGATGAAGTTCTGCCTTCTTGTTCTCTATTTAGTAAAGTTAATATAGCAGGGACACAGAGGCACAGTGGGCTCCAAATAACCGTAATTACTGAACATATAAAAACCCTAATGCCTGCTGCTTTTAGTAGTTTCTGGTGGCTTCTAAATTGGAGCACAAAATGTGTGCTCCAATTGAAAAATGAGTGTAGCCAATTAAAAAATAAAAATAAAAAAATTAAAAAAAATTACCACCCTACTGCAGGGTGTCGTGGTATTCACCTCCTGTGCCCATTTGAAGAAATTTCCAGTCCCTTGTCTTCTTTGCATCACCTAATTGTGCACGTAGGTGTCACCCTATGGAAGCCAATCTACCCCGATCAAGAAAGCAGATACTAATGCATATTTTTAAGTAGTTACAAAGAATATGAGATCATATGCTTTCATAATAGAAGGACAGAATGTGGTATACCTCCAGCTTCTGCATATAGAAATATTCTGATGAGGGAGAAGAAGCACTGGCAATTACACCTATTTATTTGTGCTGGGTATGACATGTCAGGGTCATTGTAAATTCAGACTACAAAGGAAAAACAATTTTGTTGCTGATTGTCCTCCAGCATCATATTAAAATAATTGAAACATCTTAATTCTTTCTCTTTGTGAAAAAATACAAGACTTCTGGAGATTCTTTTTTTCAGAATATGAAAGTCGATAAAGGTCTGACTATATATCTCCCAGCTTGTTGTTCAGACAATTAAAGCAACTGAAATCTACTGTGTGTTTACTAGACATGAAAAAATAAAAGGAAAATAACTCTGTGAATACCTGTTAAGGTTCGAAATAAATGCCACTGTCAGAATTGCCACAGCATCACTAGTGTCTTCTGGAACAATAAGCAAAATGATGACCTGAAATGACCATGAAAATTGCCTGAAAGCTCGTGTGTGTTTCCCCAGGTATTTTGATTGTTTAATAAATGATATACAGTCTCTATAATGCTTTTGTGCAACAGTCTTTACATCATCACTGCAACAGCGTTATTGCTACAATTATTTAAAATAACTTTTTAAGTGCAAATACAAACCTAAGTGTGGTTTTTCTGTTGATCACAAAATATTTTTCTTTGTTCTTTCAATACTATTTCCCTTAGTGCTCATTTTATCTGTTAAATGCAATCGTAACACCAATGCAATCAGTGGCCAGAATGGAATACTTCATGTGCTGAAGTATGTCAAATATATTTGTTAGAGCAAAATCACAGCACATAAATCAGCTATTAAGGATGCCCAATATATAACAATACTAGAAACCTGAGATCTTCATACAAATTTGTAAAAGATCCTGAATTATTGTTTGGGAAACTATTCCAAAAATTTTGAATGATATTTTCCAGAATTTTACAATGCTTCTGTTAGCAAATCAAATGTGGACAAAAGGGAAAAGAACGGATGTGTTTGTTCAGAAATATTTATTGATTTCCAACTTTTGCCTGAGTTAAACAGAAGAACTCCATGTCAGAGGCAGAGCATGCTGACTACTTGTCGCTAAGCAGCTCTCAGAATGGTTGCTGCATTTTCACAAGTAAAGAGCAGTCCTTTCTATGGAATGGCACTTCAAGTCCAGCAAACAATGAAGTGTGCTTTGTAATGTTTTTGTCAGAGAGCCTGTACTCTTCTTAAAAGGAGCTAAAAATACATTTTGAAGACTATTTCAAATATTTTTCATTTGCTTTTCTCATCAAGCTTTTCATCTCTTCTTCACAAGTGGTGTTCATTTGTTTTTGCTGATAAGTTTCTGTCTCCGTGTCCAGTTAATGCAGCTGAGTTATGTTTTGTACTTTTCTACGTACTTATAAAATCCTATACATTCTGAAAGGGTTTATTTGTCACAATAAGGAACTAAACTGCCTTTGAGTTTACCTTTTGGGCTGGGTGCATTTTCAATGCTTTCTTTGATACTCTAATAATCCTGTGTTTGACAGCTTCTTCCATTTTCTAATGTAACATCTTCTATTGTTTCTCTTGTATTTCCACTATTATTTTATGCAGAAATCTTTCAAAGCTTCATTTTAAAACTACAAAAACCTCTCATATTCTGCTATTTAAATGTTGAAAAACAAACAAACAAAAAAAAAAGTTTGGGTTCACATTGTATTCTGCTGTTAAAACTTCAAAATTTCAACTATTACAAGGATATTTAGATTTTAACATTCTTTAACAAACCTTTTATTTTATTATGACACATAGGTTCTGCAAAATTTTACATATAAACCACCGGCTAATACTACCACCAAAAGAAAGGGCTTTACTGAATCAGAATCGTGTTCAGAATATGAATTAGATTTCCACAACTGTGTCATATAAAAAACTGCTTACATCTCCAACTGACATGTAAGCACATCAGTGCCTGGGCAATGTATAGGACAACGAAGGATCTGTGTACGGTTTATTACTACATCCTGATTCTGATTATCCTCACTTTATTGTAAATAAATTGAAATTAATCAAACAATTGTAGCATAAAACTGATTGTTTTATGTGTTAGAATCAGGCTTACTGCCATGACAGTATAGCATATTGTTTCATATCATTTGCTTCGAAGGCTTGGGCTAGTCATTTCTCATGTGCTCTCTAGTCTTGCACTTCAGTATAATCTTCCTTCTTCCCTTAACCTGTCATATTAGATATTTTTTCCTATTTATCTGTACAACGGAAAATCAGCTGGACTATATTCTGTGACTATTTCTTAAGACAGAAAAATAAATCACTGCTTTCCTAGCTTGTGAATTTTCACAAGTGGAGATATCCAATTTACTTCACTTAAAACATCACACAAACTTGATTCCTTCAAAATATTGATTACTTCAATGTTTATGGGCTGTTACTAATTTTAACCACACTAGGGCTTCTCTTCTACTGTTTAATTTTGTGTTTACAGGCTAATTTTGTGTCTAATGTTTGTGGTTTTGTTTTTTTTTTCAAGTTTATATTCATCTTCATTATGTAAAGAAAAAAAAAAACGAAGTACAAATCTACTCAGAATACAAAAGGAAATCAAATTTTGCTAGCTCCTTAAACCTTTCTATGTATCACAGACCTTTCTCAAGTGAAAATATTGTTGTGTTAGATATTGGTTTTGATATTAAATGTGGAGAGTGTGTTTTAGCCTGGCCATTAGAGAATAACCCTTTTGCTGATGCAAATAATTCTAGGCACAATTTAGATAATTTGACATAAATTAATTCCATTAATTTGGAAGAACATCTATCTGGATGTCAAATAAGCAAATGTGTGCATCAGTTGTTTAAGCTCTTAACTTTAGACTGAAAAGAAAGATCATTCCCACAATGCTCTTACCATTATCTCTAGGTTGGTTTTGCGTTTACTTCTGGTCAATCTTTCATTGCCAAGTTTGCATTGTAAGCATTTGTTTTATGTCCCTTTGTTTGCTGTGCTACTGTTACAAATCACTGTTATTTCCCAGTTGGCTGCACTATCATCACTGTTTTTTGGTTTTGTTTTTCCTGGTGCCAGCCATGGCGGTGGCTGTCACACACAGGTCACACAGTGCTGCAGTGTTTTTTAGTGACAAACAATCAAAAAAAGAATCTAGGGAGTTGAGAGAGTCGTGGCAGGGAGAAGAAAACATTCAGTATTCTCTTAACTAGTAAAAAAATATATTTATACTCCATGCATATGTATGTAGGCTTCAAGAAATTCTTACTGTACACATGCTTGAGTTGACACCTATATCAGTAAGTTAGGCAGGGATGGCTGGAGAGCAAATTCAAGACATAAGAATCTGATCATGCAAGCTGCTTCACTTTTAGCTCATTCTCTGGCATAGTTTTAGTCCATTTTTGCCAGTATTTCGAGAGACAGACAATTCAAAAAAGAGATGAATATCTGGTAGACCAGATGGTCATACAGACGTCTAGCGGGACCTCAGTAAGTTGAAGAACTGATATGACAGAAACTTCATCAAGGTCAACAAAAGGAAATGAAAAGGTCTGCACGTAGGAAGGAATAAACCCCAAGCACCAGCACATGTCAATGAGCCTGCAATGTGACCTTGTTGGCAAAGACAACCAGCAGCATGCTGGGCTTATTAAGAACATTGCGAGCAGTTCAAAGGAGGTGATTCCACTTTACTCAGTGGTGCACTAAGAGAGGGAGCACAGCACCTCTGGAGTGCTGAATCCAATTATGGGCTTCCCAGGACAAGAGAAATGGGGACAGTGAGACCCATTGATGAGACAAGAGGCAATGGGCACAAAACAGAAGAACAGGAAATTGCATCTGAACACAAGCAAACTTTTTTTTTTTTTTTAACTGTCATGATGGTCAAACACTGGAGCAGGTTATCTAGAGAGGTTTTGGAGTCTCCATTTCTGAAGATATCCAACCAGACATGGTCCTGGGCTACCTGCTTTTGCTAACCCTATGTGAGTGAGACAGTTGGACTAGATCATATCTCAAGAGATCCCTTTATAGTCTAAACAATTTTGCGTGTCTGTGAGGTACAGTCTAGTTTATTACAACAGAACTTCCCAGCAGGCAGCTTGGATGAAACTGTACCTTTTAAGCTCCTTCAGCTCTATTTGTTCCTTTAACAGTGTATCTTTGCTCTTTCCAGTACTCCTCTATGAATGTGATTTACCAGGGCAGATGACAAATGCAATGACATGATTGCCCTGCTGGGCCATCATGCAATGAAAGGAACTATCAATGAGCATGCCTCTGACTCTCTGAAGAACTCCAAGAAATCCAGAAATGACAGTAAGATGGTATGACCTCTACACTCACATCACTCACATTGTTTCACTTATTCAGGATTTTACAAAAAAAAAAAAAAAAAAAAAAAAAAAAAAAGCAATCTTGCTTTAAACCTATTATATGTAGCTCAGTAACATTGATACAAGTTGTGACAATTAGCCATAATAACAGGTAGTAGTTGTTTCACTTAGTAGTAGAGACCTGTTTCAAGTACATTCTCTTGAGATCTCCAGAAAAGAAAGGAGATTTGGAGGGGCATCCTTTGTACCCGCTGTCCAACTCTGTAGTCTACTAATCTTAATAAATAAGTAAATAAATAATAATAATAATAAAAATTAAAAAAAAAAAAATCAAGGAAAAACTCACAAACAAACTTAAGAATACCACTGATTTTCTACATTGTTTTCCCAGCTGCTACCCAGTACAAACAAGATATTGGACTGATTTCAGCAGGTACATTGCCTCACAAAATGTCAGCTCAGCACTTTTCAAAAATGTGGCCTTTAACTTCACTTTTCATAAAGTATCTTAGTTTATTCTTGATGCTTTTTTTCCAACCTGTTTTTTATAATATATATATAATGGTATTACTGCTGTAGTTATGTAGCAAAGAAAATTTCAGACAAGAATGCAGATCTTCATTCCTTTTTTATTCAGGTTAATTGATTTTATTACTAACTAACAACTAATTAGTTCCTATGATAAATAGCTTTGCACTTTAGAATGAGGGAAAAAGCAATGACCTAAAAGGCAATGCTTTGAGATGAAATAAAAAGGCAATGCTTTTTTTATTATTATTATTTTGTTTACTTTATAAGGCTTGTTGATTTGTTATTCATTTCTGAATAGATGCTAATTGATATCAATCTCAAGCCTTGTTTATTATGTTCTTCCACAGAACAAATTATTCTAAGGTGATACTTCTGGACTGAATTGTGGTCCCAGAGGCAGAAACAATATACAGAGGAAAGTCTGAAGAAACAGTTGTTCTTTGAAGCACACTACAGTTAAGAAAGATTAATCTGCAAGGTATGTATTAAGATAAAGGAACAGGACACCTACTAGGAGGTGGTAATGATGGGGGCTGTGATACATATTAGGAGAGAACAAAAGAAGGTTCTTTTCTTTTTCTCATCTTTAGAGATGGCAATGATTGGTATTCAGATCCCTTGCATCCACGGCTTGAGTTCTGGACCTGTCAAGGTCCTCTGTGCAGGGAGGGTGAAATTCTTCCCTAGTTGTTTTATATCTTTGCAAGTACTTAGCGAAAACAGAAAAGAAGGCTTAGCAGGCAAAGCTCAACTTGTTCATCAAGCAGAAGAAACCCTCTATAGGAAAGAGTGTGTATGGGTTCTGTGTTAAGGAATATTCAGCAGCAATGCATGACCCTTTATCTATTCTTTGTCATTACCTCGAGGGCATGTTGCCATGCTAGAGACTTACAGCAATACAAAGGAGCAAACAAATGGCAGTCTCAGCGTGGGCTGATATGTTGGGTTTCTAAGAATTGACATGGATGGTTTTCTAACATTTAAATGTATTCCATTGGATATAAAACTGCTCTTGAGGCCATGATTTTTGCACCTTTACCCTATATTTTCAAAACTGAAACAGAGAAAATCCCAGTAACTCAGAACTGCAGCACTTTATATTTGTTACTTTATCCATTTTTAATTGGTTTGTGGGGGAAATGGGATAAGACTAAAATTTCACTGATTTCTCTTCAGCTTTCTACCCATATGAGGAGTGGTATGAAAATAATGCTTCAATCACACAGAAAATCTCACTGGACAGGAAGGAGATTTTGATTACATATAGAATTTTACAGGAGAGTTAATTTTCTTTTCTATTCATTGTCTTCTTTATTCCTGAGTCTCCAACACTCTTTGGCCATCCACTCAGCAAACAAAATAATAACAAGCCAAAACTTAGATAATGACACCAAGTTGAGTGGTGCAGTTAATACAATAGTAGGAAGGTATGCCATCCAAAGGGACCTGGACAAACTTGAGAACTGATCTTGTGAACCAAGTGAGGTTCAACAAGTCCAAGTGCACGGTGCTACACGTGTATTGCAGCAATTCCAAACATCTGAGTACAGACTTTTAGAACTCATTGAGAGCAGCCCTATGGAGAAGGACTTGGAGGTTCTTGGGAATGAAAGCTAAACATGAGCCAGCAGTGTGCACTTGCAGCCCAGAAGGCCAACTGCATCCTGGGCTGCACCAACAGAGGAATGGCCAGCAGGCTGAGGGAGGTGATTGCACCCCCCTATTCTGCCTTTGTGAGGGCCCCACCTGGAGTACTGTGTTCAGCTCTGCGGTACCCAACACAAGAAAGATGTGGACCTCTAAGAATAGGTTCAGACTAGGGCCACAAGGATGACCAGAGGGATGGAGCACCTCTCCTTTGAAGAAAAGCTGAAAGAGCTGGGGATGTTCAGCCTGGAGATAAAAAGGCTCCAAAGAGACCTCACTGAAGACTTTCAGTACTTGAAGGGGTCTTATAAAAGATATGAAGAGTGACTATTCACTCATGCAGATAGCAAAAGGACAAGGGGGGATGGTTTTAAACCAAAAGAGGGGAAATTTAGATTAGATGTCAGGAGGAAATTCTTTACTCAGAGGGTGGTGAGGCACTAGAACAGGTTGCCCAGAGAAGTTGTGGATGACCCATCCCTGGAGTTTTTCAAGGAAAGGTTGGGAGTGGCCCTGGGCAACCTGATCTTCTGTAGGTGAATCAGTGATAAAAAGAAGACTAAGGAAATTGTGGGCCCTGTCCATAAGGAAATGGGAAAAATGACATGGAGAAGGGTGAGGTACTCAAAGACTTTTTTGACTCAGTCTTCACCAGCACAAGCTTCAAACACATAGCCCAAGCCCTAGAAGGCAAAGGCAGGGACTGGGAGAATGATGAACCACCCACTGTAGGAGAAGACACGATTTGAGACCAGCTAAGAAACATAAAGGTGCACAAGTCCATGGGACCAGATGAGACACACCCATGGGTCATTGAGGGAACCTGTGGATCTACTTGCTAAACCTCCATCCATCATATTTGAGAAGTCATAGCAGTCCAGTGAAGTTCCCCCTGACTAGAAAAGGGGAAATATAACCTCCATTTTTAAAAAGGGAAAAAGGGAAGACCTGAGGAAATACAGGCCAATCAGTCTCACCTCTGTACCCAGCAAGATCATGAAGAAGGTCCTCCTGGTAACTATGTTAAGGCACATAGAAAATAAGGAGATGACTGGTGAGAGTCAACATAGCTTCACTAAGGGTAGGTCGTGCCTGACAAATCTGGTGGCCTTCTGTGATGGGGTTACAGAAATGGTGGATAGGAGAAGAGCAACTGACATCACCTACTTAGACTTGTGCAAAGCATTTGACACTGTCCTGTGTGATAACCTTGTCCCCAGAATAGAGAGGCATGAATGTGATGGATGGACTACTAAATGGGTATGAAATTGGCTGAATGGTCACGCTCAAGTTGAGTTGCTGTCAACGGCTCAATGTCCAAGTAGAGATCAGTAATGAGTGACGTTCCTCAGGGGTCAATACTGGGACCCACGTTGTTTAATATCTTTGTTAGTGACATGGACCGTGGGATCAAGTGCACCCTCAGCAAGTTTGCCAATGACACCAAGCTGTGTGGAAAAGTTGACATGCTAGAGGGAAGGGATGCTATCCAGAGGGACCTTGACAGGCTTGAGAGGTGGGCCAGTAAGAACATCATGAAGTTCAACAAGGCCAAGTGCAAGGGCTTGCATCTGGGCCGAGGCAATCCCGAGCACAAACACAGGCTGGGCAGAGAATGGATTGAGAGCAGCCCTAAGGAGAAGAATCTGGGGGTGTTGGTTGATATGAAGCTCAACGTGAGCCAACACTGTGTGCTTGCAGCCCAGAAACCAACCGTATCCTGGACTGCATAAAAAGAAGAGTGGACAGCAGGTTGAGGGAAGTGATTCTCCCACTCTGCTCTCATGAGACCCCATCTAGAGTACTGTGCTCAACTTTGGGGCCCCCAACACAAGAATGATATGGACATATTAGAACAACTCCAGAGGCAAACAATGAAGATGGTCAAAGGGCTGGAGCACCTCTCCTATGAAGACAGGCTGAGGGAGCTGGGGTTGTTCAGCCTGGAGAAGAGAAGGCTGCAGGGAGACCTTATAGCGGCCTTCCAGAACCTATAGGGGGCCTACAGGAAAGCTGGAAAGGGACTCCTTGTCAGGGGGTATAGTGATAGGAGAAGGAGTAATGGTTTTAAACTAAAAGAGAGTAGATTTATATTATATATTTGGAAGAAATTCCTTACTTTGAGGGTGGTGAGGCACTGAACAGGTTACCTAGGGAAGTTGTGGATGCCCCATCACTGGAGTTTTTTAAGGCCAGGTTGGACGGGGCTTTGAGCAACCTGGTTTACTAGTGGGAGGTGTTGCTGCCCTTGGAATGGTGGTTTAAAATTGATGATCTTTAAGGTCTCTTCTAACCCAAACCTATGTGGTCCTATGATGGGGTTCTAACCCAAACCTATGGGTTCAAACCTATGATTCTATGATTCTACAGTTTACCAGGTGGCATTCCTGCCCATGGCAGGCATGCTGGAACAAGATGATTTTTAGTGTCACTTCCAGTCCAAGCCATTCTATGATTCTATGATGATTCTATGATCTGCTAAGCTATATTATTCTGCATATTTCCAGATCAACTGCAAATTAAATTCATGTTCCTAAATTGCATCTAGATAAATGAAGGTTTAACATAGCAACACAAACTTTAGGCATCATGTGTGTTACTACTGAAGTATTAATTATTGCTTGTTTTTTTCATTGTATATTTTTAGCAAAGACTCAATTATCTCACTTCTTTACTTGAAGGAGAATTGTAGATGAAGTTCAGCTCAGCGTACTGTGCTGGCACTGCATACCCATCTTTTTAGAGCTGTCCTGGTTTTCGCTGTGATAAGGTTATTTTTCTTCATAGTGGCTGGTATGGTTCAATGATTTATATTTAGGCAAAAAATAATGTTGATAACATACTGATGTTCTAGGTGTTGCAGAGCAGTTCTTACACAGAGCCAAATGCTTTTCAGCTTCTCATGCTACCCTCCCAGTGAGGAAGCTGGGGTTGTACAAGAAGCTGGGAAGGGACTGAAGGAGGACAGCTGACCCTAACTAGCCAAAGGGATGTCCTATAGTATATGATATCGTGGTCAGCCATAAAACCGGGGGATTTGGCCAGGGTTGGGTGGCTGCCACTGCTCAGGGACTAAATGGGCATCAGTCAGTGGCTGGTGAGCAATTGCATCATGCATCACTTGTTTTGTACATTTTTATTACTTCTATTACTATTAATATTTCCCCCTCATTTTCTGTCTTATTAGATTATCTTTACCTTTTTCTTCTAATCTCCCCCACCTCACTGTGGGGGTGTGAGTAAACAGCTGTGTGGTGCTGTCTGCCATGTTAAACCACAAGGGACATGGATACACAACACAAAATATTCACAATTCATAGTGTTAAATACTTTACTGATTATCAACAAAATCTTTCAAGACTGAACACTGAAGTACTCTAGAGTATTTCTGTCTAGTTACAGCTGAGAAGAAACTACAATGAGAGCAAGTAATATTCAATTATATAAATTAAAACTAGGGGAGATTGACAATTGCATTAAGCTGACTAACACCTGCTTACTAGAAATCAGTGTTATTTGGCCACAGTAGAAATTCTAGGACTTGATGGTGTGGGAAATTTTGTGAGCTGTTTCACTGCAATGTCATCGTGCATGTGAGACATGCTTCCATGGAAAGCCAAGTACTTTTGTGGATGGACAGATTCTGAAGCAGGCTGCTCCTGAGCCAGCACATACCAGTGTAATCAAAGCAAGCCTTCTTGGGAGAATGGTAGGTATAACAGTAAAGAAAGTAATATATTTACTGAGCAGTAATAGAATGTTTTCTAATAACACTCAGTTTGAAGTATTGCCAAGTCTTTCTTACGGAGTAATGGAAATGCTACGTCAGTACGAATAAGAAAAGATTATTTTCTTCAGCAATAAAATGAATGATAGAATACTTTATTGCTGTTGCCAGAAAATTTATACTGACAAGCATACTCATATAATTCATTGCATGACAAAGAACATTGTATTGTCTTGTCAAAGAAAAGGATCATTTTAATTTAAGATGAATTGTACTTTACTAGCTGGTACAGACTTCATAGATCATAAGTCTGAGTAATGAAACTGATTTAAAGGAAACAACAAAGACACTACTTTAACAATTACCTGATTAGAACAACTTAGTCCTTGATCATGGTTGCTAGCATTTTGAAGAAGGTTGTCTGCAGGATCTGATACATTTTACAAAATTAAAATACCTTCAACAATATCAGGCTTTAAAGTTTAAGTATACCTCTAGGTATCCAAGTTGCTTCACATACAGGAGGGGAAAAATAATTCTGTCATTCACTGTTCTGTAAGAATTTTTCTAGAAAATTATGGTCTTCCTGAAGACATTTTAATCGCTCATTTTATTTGAATCATGTAAAGCTCGTTATTAATAGAAATAACTTCTCACAGGGTCTCACTTTGCTAAGTAGAATAGGACTGAGTGAGTGCAGTACATATTAGTATAATGACATGATATGTAGAAATGGAACTGTTTTCATCTCGCTCAACCACAGGAAAACATGAACTGAAATTATTTCCACAGAGGACAAACAGCACCTTACAAATAATTCAATTGACATTTAGGAATGGTTCTTCCAGTTATATTGAAATGATCCCATTGCAAGCTACTCTGGCATAACCGAGAACAAGCTAATTTCAGAGATAATTAATTGTCCAGAGGAAGAGTGACAAGTATATGGGAAACACCTGATGAAGAAGAAAAGCCAGGAAGACAGGAAAGACGAAGGAAGGAAGGAAGGAAGGAAGGAAGGAAGGAAGGAAGGAAGGAAGGAAGGAGGAAAGAAAGAAAGGAGGAAAGGAGGAAAGGAGGAAACAAAGAAGGGAAAAAAGGAAGAAGGGAAGAAGGGAAGAAGGGAAGAAGGGAAGAAAGAAGGAAAGAAAGAGAAAAAGGGAAGAAAGGAAGGAAGGAAGGAAGGAAAGGAAGGAAGGAAGGGAGGGAGGGAGGGAAGGAAGGAGGAAAGACAGAAAGGAGGAAAGGAGGAAACAAAGAAGGGAAAAAAGGAAGAAGGGAAGAAGGGAAGAAAGAAGGAAAGAAAGAAAGAGAAAAAGGGAAGGAAGGAAGGGAGGAAGGGAGGGAGGGAAGGAAGGAGGAAAGACAGAAAGGAGGAAAGGAGGAAACAAAGAAGAGAAAAAAGGAAGAAGGGAAGAAGGGAAGAAGGGAAGAAAGAAGGAAAGAAAGAAAAAGAAAAAGGGAAGGAAGGGAGGAAGGAAGGGAGGGAGGGAGGGAGGAAGGAAGGAAGGAAGGAAGGAAGGAAGGAAGGAAGGAAGGAAGGGAAGGAAGGAGGAAAGAGAAAGGAGGAAAGGAGGAAACAAAGAAGGGAAAAAAGGAAGAAGGGAAGAAGGGAAGAAAGAAGGAAAGAAAGAAAGAGAAAAAGGGAAGGAAGGAAGGGAGGAAGGAAGGAAGGAAGGAAGGAAGGGAAAGAAAGAAAGGAGGAAAGGAGGAAAGGAGGAAACAAAGAAGGGAAAAAAGGAAGAAGGGAAGAAGGGAAGAAGGGAAGAAAGAAGGAAAGAAAGAGAAAAAGGGAAGAAGGAAGGAAGGAAGGAAAGGAAGGAAGGAAGGAAGGGAGGGAGGGAAGGAAGGAGG
This sequence comes from Cygnus olor, assembly GCF_009769625.2. Taxonomy (NCBI): domain Eukaryota; kingdom Metazoa; phylum Chordata; class Aves; order Anseriformes; family Anatidae; genus Cygnus; species Cygnus olor. The sequence goes on from NC_049198.1 coordinate 55,068,743, forward strand.
AAAGACAGAAAGGAGGAAAGGAGGAAACAAAGAAGGGAAAAAAGGAAGAAGGGAAGAAGGGAAGAAAGAAGGAAAGAAAGAGAAAAAGGGAAGGAAGGAAGGAAGGAAGGAAGGAAGGAAGGAAGGAAGGAAGGAAGGAAGGAAGGAAGGAGGAAAGAAAGAAAGGAGGAAAGAAAGAAAGGAGGAAAGGAGGAAACAAAGAAGGGAAAAAAGAAAGAAGGGAAGAAGGGAAGAAAGAAGGAAAGAAAGAAAGAAAAAGGGAAGGAAGGAAGGAAGGAAGGAAGGAAGGAAGGGAGGGAGGAAGGGAGGGAGGGAGGGAGGGAGGAAGGAAAGAAGAAAAGGAAAAGGGGGGGAACACTGGAGAACAGCAAATGAAAGTCTTCAAAGAATGTTTTCACCTCCCTGAGGACCTCTTCCGCCAGCTCAATGATTACTATTAAAAAAATTAAAAAAAAAAAAAAAATAAAAAGAAAGAAAGAAAAAAGAAAAAGAAACAAAAAAAAAAGAAAAAACAAAAAGAAAAGAAAAAAAAAAAAGGGATGCTCAGAGTAATAGACTTAAAAGACTTACCAGAGTGGATATTTCTTTCTTTTTCTTGACAACTTTTGCTTAGAAAATGCAAGTATGGAATAGGTTTTAATTTATTTGATAAAGTGCTTAGCTGCTTTCCTTCCTCCCTTTAAGATAAATAGGGTGTTGGAAAAAAGCAACCAAATATACTGATACAGTAATAGCAATCCTTTTCTTTTGCACATTTTGATTGTCAGAAACTAATGAGAAACAAAATATATCCATAATCCTTAAAGGTTCCAAATCACATTAAGCCTGATGCAAATTAGCTTAAAAAAGGATTGGATATTTAATGGTATCCATTGTGATAATGAGAAGAGACATGAAGCAAAGTGGAAATAGGCAGTTACTCTATTACATTTAACAAGCAGGACGTATGAATTATTAAATTAATGTAAGTTCCCTGAAGTTGCTAAATAAGAGACTCATTTTTGAAATAATTCTTGTTGCAACTTAAATACATGTTAGGCTCTTTTTTTCATTTCTGACAAAATTCATAATCTTTCCAACTAAAAATTAAAAAAAAAAAAAAAAAAAAACCTAATTTCTATTGTTTTTAAGAAAACTGGAGTGTATCCTCTAAGGAAAGACTGCTTACTGAGAGGCTTCTGTTTAGCTTACCAGCTGGCTATCTGTTATCGGAATGTATTGTAATAAACAAAACCTACTGGAGGTAAAGCACACCTCTATTGGCCTGCTTTCAGAGAGCACAAAAGCAGTCTGAAGTCACTACAGACACATTTGTGTATTTTATAACATAAGAAGTTACCGCCCAAGGCAAATTTAGAGTTCCATCATTTCAAGAGACCCATAAAAATGATGTACAGGAAACAGAATGGGAACTGAATATGAACTTTCTCTTTTTCAGTAAAGATTCAATTCTCTAATGTATTGTGCATATAAGTATTTAAATACTGAGTTTATTTTATTTTAATATATTTCCTCAGTCCTCTAGCCAGCTGTTTTCTCTCATCTGCAGAAAGGCCAAATTTGAGTTTCTGCGGAATGCTCAATAGCTGTAGCCTAGTTTCAAGGCATAATAGAAAGATATGTCTGAACTGCAATGCCACAGGACTGATCCTATAATTTGTATTGCCTGATTAAAGACTGCTAATTAAATTTACTAATTTTTATGACTAGGCAGTACTTGTAAGTAAAAGAAGGGAGCAAAGAGAAAATTAACTACAGGAAGTTAATGTAACCCTTCCAGTAAACTATAAGTCCATTGTCATGCTGTGGCAGTGAAACATCTAGCTTGGTGCTGAGAAATTTAATTCTAGTAAGGCCAGATTCTACATACTTTCCTGGACAATCACATTAAATTGATTAGTACTAAATTAATTTTTAAAAGGCAGTAAAGTTTGAGTAGTTAAAGACTTCCTATCAGCACTAAACCTGAAAGAGAAAAATGAAGCACTGAAGCAGTGATTTACACAAAATGCCTACATGGTTGTGACAACATGAACTCAAAGCAGCTGTACTTTGGTTCTGAACTCTCCTCAGCAGTGAGGGAGAGTGCCAAGTACAAAAAGTTGCATTCTTGAGAGGTGATCTGTTGTAAGGAAGAGACAGTTCCAGTCAAAATAACAGAATTATGTTTATGTAAACATGAGATCAGATCCTCAGCTGGTAAAAACAGTAATAGCAAGAGCATTAGCAGTACTACCTGTACTGTCTCTGCAAAGGATTATCAAAATGAAAGAATATCCTAGACAAATGCAGAACAGAAATACAAAAGAACTGACCAGTATGAGTACTTTCCTGTTTGAAACAGCCTACAATGCAAGTGTGAGGGAAAAAGCAAAAGATGAGCACATGAACACAGAAGAAATCATCGAAAAATAAGCTGGAGCTGGTCATTGTGACAGGCAGTAGAGACTGTACACACACAGTTTAACCATGGCATGTTTTTGTAGGCCTCTCTCCAAAAGAAGGTTTTGAGGAATGTTCTCAAGCCAAATCATAAAGGCATTACACAGATACTCAAGGTCTCCTGCTTGACTGGGGAGTGCTGGGGTGGAGAACTACAGACATATCTACTTGAATAGACTGATGTTCATTCATATCAGCACAGGCTCTGACATTAAAGTATAAATGAAGATAAAACTGCTTTTAAAATCAGTGTTGCTCTCCCTCAGTAATCCAGAAAATACATTCCTATCAAAGGACCATGAGTTTTTTTGCACAAAAGAAATAGACACATTTTTTTGGAAGATGTGATATTTACATGGCTATATCAGAAAACTTGAAGTGCTGTAATGATATATAATGTTACTGGTCTTTAGGGAAAATTCATTTTCTGTCAAACACCAGACACAGTATTTTGTCTACTAATCTAGTGTAAACAGGTTTCCTACAGATAAGAATATTCTCTGCTAACAAGTAGCTTACAACATTAATTTGGAATTTCAGTTGTATTCTTGTGAATCTGTCACAGGTCAAAGTAACAGAATCGCAGATTTTTTTTACTTTGGAAGGAGACCTCTTGACATATCATCTAGTCCAACTACCTTACTAAGTGCTTTTTTGCTAGGGTTAGCAAAAGCAGGTAGCCCAGGACCATGTCTAGCCACCATTTGAGTATCTGTCCATTGCCTCTTGTCTTGACAGTGAGTCTCATTGTCCCCAACTCCCTTGTCCTGGGAAGCCCAGAATTGGATGCAGCGCTGCAGAGGTGCTGTGCTGCCTGAGTGCAGTGTTGAGTAGAATGGAAGGATCACCTCACTGGAATTACTGGCAATGTTCTTCCTAAGCATTGCCAGCTTCCTAAGCTTCCTAAGTGTGCTACTGGTTGTCTTTGCCAACAACACCACATTGCTGGCTCATGTTCAAGTCCTTGCTCACCAGCACTCCCAGGACTTTTTATGCAACCTGCTTCCCAATGGGTTAGCGTTTGACATGAGCTGGTGCTTTGGGTTTACTCCTCTGTAGTGCAGGCTTTGCATTTCCTTTTGTTGACTTCAATGAGATTTTTGTTATCCCAGTCTTCCAGCTTACTGAGGTCCCACTAGATGGCTGCACAACCACCTGTCTACCAGACACTCCTATCTTTCTTTTTTTTTTTTTTTGGTATAATCTGTAAACTTGCTGACCACCCAGGTCATGAATGAAGGTGTTAAACAGTAATGGCCCCAGTATTGTCTCCTTGTGACTTGCCTCCAGATGAATTTATGCTGGTCACAACCCCCTGGAACCAGCTATTAGGGCAATTTTCAATCTACCTCACTATCTGCTATCTAACCTGTATTTTATCAGCTTGTCCTTTAGGATCATCAACACGGCACAGAGAAAGCAGTCTAGGAGGTTTCTGGAGAGTGTGGGAGATAGCTTCCTGATGCAGCTGGTCAGTGAACCTACCAGGGGTGGTGCCCCGCTAGACCTTCTCTTCACAAACAGAGAAGGACTGGTGGGAGATGTGGTGGTCGGAAACCATCTTGGACAGAGTGACCACGAAATGGTAGAGTTCTCTATTGTTGGCAAGGCCAGGAAGGGGACCAGTAAAACTGCTGTATTGGACTTCTGGAGGGCTGACTTTGAGCTGCTCAGGACGCTGGTTGGCTGAGTGCCTTGGGAGGCGGTTCTGAAGGGCAGAGGAGTCCAGGAAGGCTGGGCGCTCCTCAAGAAGGAAATCTTAACGGCACAGGAGCGGTCCGTCCCCACGTGCCCAAAGACGAGCCGGCGTGGAAGAAGACCGGCCTGGCTCAACAGAGAGTTGCGGCTTGTGCTTAGCAGGAAAAAGAGGGTTTATAATCTTTGGAAAAAAGGGCAGGCCACTGAGGAGGACTACAAGGATGTAGCGAGGCTGTGCAGGGAGAAAATTAGAAAGGCCAAAGCTCATCTGGAGCTCAACCTGGCTACTGCCATTAAAGACAACAAAAAATCCTTTTACAAATATATCAATGCGAAACGGAGGACTAAGGAGAATCTCCATCCTTTACTGGATGCGAGGGGAAACCTGGTTACTAAGGATGAGGAAAAGGCTGAGGTGCTTAATGCCGCCTTTGCCTCAGTCTTTAGCGGCAATACCGGTTGTTCTCTGGATACCCAGTGCCCTGAGCTGGCGGAAGGGGATGGGGAGCAGGATGTGGCCTTCGCTATTCATGAGGAAATGGTTGGCGACCTGCTAAGGAGCTTGGATGTGCGCAAGTCGATTGGGCCCGATGGGATGCACCCGAGGGTACTGAAAGAACTGGCAGAGGAGCTGGCCGAGCCGCTTTCCATCATTTATCGGCAGTCCTGGCTATCAGGGGAGGTCCCAGTTGACTGGCGGCTAGCCAATGTGACACCCATCTATAAGAAGGGCCGGAGGGCAGACCCGGGGAACTATAGGCCTGTCAGTTTGACCTCAGTGCCAGGAAAGCTCATGGAGCAGATTATCTTGAGGGTCATCACGCGGCACTTGCAGGGCAAGCAGGCGATCAGGCCCAGTCAGCATGGGTTTATGAAAGGCAGGTCCTGCTTGACAAACCTGATCTCCTTCTATGACCAAGTGACGCGCTTGGTGGATGAGGGAAGGGCTGTGGATGTGGTTTACCTTGACCTCAGTAAGGCTTTTGACACCGTTCCCCACAACATTCTCCTCAAGAAACTGGCTGCGCTGGGCTTGGACTGGCGTACGCTTCGCTGGGTTAGAAACTGGCTGGATAGCCGGGCCCAAAGAGTTGTGGTGAATGGAGTCAAATCTGGTTGGAGGCTGGTCACAAGTGGTGTCCCCCAGGGCTCGGTACTGGGGCCGGTCCTCTTTAATATCTTTATCGATGATCTGGATGAGGGCGTCCAGTGCACCCTCAGTAAGTTTGCAGATGACACCAAGCTAAGTGCGTGTGTCGATCTGCTCGAGGGCAGGAAGGCTCTGCAGGAGGATCTGCATAGGCTGGAGCGATGGGCTGAGGTCAACTGTATGAAGTTCAACAAGGCCAAGTGCCGGGTCCTGCACCTGGGGCGCAACAACCCCAAGCAGAGTTACAGGCTGGGAGATGAGTGGTTGGAAAGCTGCCTGGCCGAGAAGGACCTGGGAGTATTGGTTGATAGTCGGCTGAATATGAGCCAGCAGTGTGCTCAGGTGGCCAAGAAGGCCAACAGCATCCTGGCCTGTATAAGAAGCAGTGTGGCCAGCAGGGCTAGGAAAGTGATTGTCCCCCTGTACTCGGCTCTGGTGAGGCCGCACCTCGAGTACTGTGTTCAGTTTTGGGCCCCTCGCTACAGGAAGGACATGGACGTGCTCGAGCGAGTCCAGAGAAGGGCGACCAAGCTGGTGAGGGGTCTGGAGAACAAGTCTTACGAGGAGCGGCTGAGGGAGCTGGGCTTGTTCAGCCTGGAGAAGAGGAGGCTCAGGGGCGACCTTATCGCTCTCCACAGTTACCTTAAAGGAGGCTGTAGTGAGGTGGGGATTGGTCTGTTCTCCCACGTGCCTGGTGACAGGACGAGGGGGAATGGGTGAAAGTTGCGACAGGGGAGTTTTAGGTTGGATGTTAGGAAGTACTTCTTTACCGAAAGGGTTATTAAGCATTGGAACGGGCTGCCCAGGGAGGTGGTGGAGTCACCATCCCTGGAGGTCTTTAAAAGACGTTTAGATGTAGAGCTTAGCGATATGGTTTAGTGGAGTGCTTAGTGTTAGGTCGGAGGTTGGACTAGATGATCTTGAGGTCTCTTCCAACCTAGAAATCTGTGTCTGTGTCTGTGTCTGATATCATGGAAGGTGGTATCAAAATACTTAAGAAATTTGACATAAACAGCCACTGCTCTTTGTCCACCAAGCTGGTCAACTCAATATAGAAGGAAAAGAGGTTGGTGAAACATGCTTTCCCATTCATAAGTCCATAGAGATTACTCCCTGCTAAGCTTCTTTTCCTTCACGTGTTTGGAAATAATTTCCAGAATCTGTTGCTCTACCACCTACCTCAAGTGAGGCTGACTGGTGTGTAGCTCCCTAGGAATTCATTCCTGCCCTTCTTGAAGATAGAAGTAACATTTTCTGTCTTCCAGTCTTCAGGAATCTTTCCCAAGGGCCAAGAGATTTCACAGATAATCAAGACTGGACTTGCAGTGACATCTAACAGATCCCTCAGCACTTGTGGGTACAATCCATTAGGCCCTCCTGTGTATGTGAGGTTTCTTTAAGTGCTCCCTATGCTGGTCATCCTCCACTGAAGGTAAGTTCTTCCTTGTTCCAGACTTTCACTCTGATCTCTGGGGCCTGGGATTCCTGATGTCTGGTCTCAACAGTAAAGACTGAGGCGATGAAAGCATTAAGTACTTCAGCTTTCTGTATACCATTCAACATCAGTTTCCCTGCCACATTCAGCAACAGGCCAGTATTTTCCTGAGTCTTCCTATCGTTGTTTATATACTTGTAAAGTTCATTCTTGTCACCATTCACACCCCTTATCAGATTCAAATCCAGGTTATCCTTAGTTTTCCAAACTCCATCGCTGTAAGTATGGACAGCGAGTATACTCTTCCTTGGTCACCTGACCCCTTTTCCATCTCTTATATGCTTCCTTTTTATGCCTGAGTTCACTTAGGAGCTCACATGCAGGCCTCCCAATGCCTTTTGCTTCATTTCCTACTTATTTAGATGGACCTTTCTTGAGTTAGAAGATGATCCCTGAAAATCAGCCATTTCTTCTTCTCTCTGGGATTTATCCCACAGGAATCTTCCAAAAAGAGCTCTGAATAAGACAAAGTCTGCCCTTCTGAAACGTCGGACTATGGTCCATCTTTTTGCCCTCCTTCCTCCTCGTAGGATCATGAACTCCACAATCTCATTGTCACTGCAGCCAAGGCTGCCCCCAGCTTTCACATTAACAAAAGTTCTTGCTTGTTTGTAAGCAACAGGTGCATCAGAGAACCTTTCTTTTTGTCTCCTCAATCACCTGTGACAGCAAGTTATCATCAATGCAGTCTAAAAGTTCTCCAAGATTGCTTGAGCCCTTCAGTGTTGTCCCTCCAGCAGATATCAGGGTGTATAAAGTTTCTCCTAAATGGCTAGGGCCTGTGAGCATAACACTTCTTCCAGTAGTCTGAAGAAGGCCTCATCTACATCTTTCTGATCATGAGGTCTATAAGCAGATATCCAGTATGACAGCAACCATGTTTTCATGTGAGCTGTCCTGCCACACCTCCTTGATCCCTGAGATGTCTATAGTCAAAGAAATTGCACTTCAGTTCAGTTTGATTGCTATGTCCCTCTTATTCCCATCACTCCAGTCCTTGGCTTCCCTACCCCATCCACAACTTCTCTCATTGAGAAATTTCTCCCCACCCTCCAGTCTCAATATAGCTAGTTTAAAGCTGTCCATACCAGATTCCTTACTGGCCTATACTAAGGCTATTGGCAAAGATAGATTTGCCACACTAAGTTAAGTGGATCCTATCTCTTCCAATCAGCTGTTGACCCTCAAAGAAGTCCCCAAAGTGTTTTTTTCCCCCTATATTTTCAACTTAAAATATTATACACTGATTTCACATGCTCAGAGGCTGTTTCAAGTCCTCATGTTATTTTCAGACAATACAAGGTGTTTGGGTTGGTTCATTAAATTTACAAGAGGTATGTGCTTTTCATCAGGTTTCTTATGTAGTATAACTATTTCTCTGTATAAAATATTAACTAGCACAACCTTTAGTTTTAAAGCAGATATTGATTCTACAATTACCTCTGTTCTCTAAGTAAACATTCTGAAGATCTCAAGTATTCATTCCCAAACACTTTGTTTCCACTGTGAAAGGATGGTATGCAATTACCACACATAAAGTAAGACCCTCTGGGCAAATCATTTCATCTGCAAACTAGAAGAGATGTTTGATTTAATACCTCATCTTGATATGATGTGATCATTAAGATTATAGCGTTCCTATAGACAAACTTGAATAGACACCGAACTCCACATGCAGTTTTATTCACACACACAGCTTCATCCTGGAGATCTACATGCAAATAAAACTAAGCTTATACCTTTGAACAGGGTAGTCATCAATGTTTTCCCATCAGAAATAATTCTACCTAAGCTGGTAAAAGGATTCGGTTTCCTAACATGCCACTTTCTCTCTCTTGTATCTTTACTACAGCTGTGATACTATTTCCAATAATGTCAACTGGATTTTCCCTGCTATTGTAGCAGAAGCAGATCTTAACTAATCACTTCAGGAGCATTTCTAACCCTTATGAACTGCAGCTGAGTGCAGAGTAGGGAGTGATGGAGGGAATTGTGCCTTTACGAGGCTTTGAAGTGACCTGGAACATTATGGTGGCATACAGAGCATGGAGCATTGCGCTGAGCTGCCAAAGTGCTGGAGAAGCTCACCTCTAGTGCACATCCAGGCTTGCCTAACCTGCAATTAAAGACAATTACCGACCAAGTTGTAAAATACTTAGCTCAAGCAATAGTTATGGTGTTGCTGTAGCAAAATCCACCATCTTCACATTACCACCAGCTCTGCAGCTAGATAGTCTCTATTTAAGCCTAACACATATTTTAGCCCAATCTTTGAAAGGAATGTAGGTATGCCCACACTATTAAATAGAAGAGCAAATGTTCCTTCTGACCAAGACATAGCAGAAAAACGGGAGTTTTTAGAAATTGATGCTATCTTGTCATTCAAGTTTATGCTCAGATTTCACCAGGATCTATATTTGTCAATATTTTGATGAAAATGGGCTGTATTTTTTTCAGAAGTAAAGTGCTTTTGAGTGCTTTAAAGAAAATATGTATTTCCAGTCATAAGTGTGGCTGTGTTTTAGTTCAGCTTGAACCTGGTGCTCTTCATCAAAGAGCTGATTTTCTCACAGAATTTGAAAAGCTTTTAAAAAGGATGAGATTGTTTGTCCTGAAAATACACTACAGAATTTATCAAAGGCACTTGTTTTGCCTGAAAGCCATGCTTTTTTCTCCCACATCCTGTGTCATTCCTTCCTGTCACTAGCTGGGTAAATCAGAAATTCTAGTTAGCAGCAGTCAAAGGCAACGGTAAAAAAAATTAGTGCAGACCTGCAAATCATGGAGTCATCTTCCTCTTCCCCATGTTATGTTCCCCTTTTTCCTCATTTTTCTCATAGATATTGATCATCTACTTGACAGATGACTACTTGGTATTCATTTTAAAGGCAAGTTTTTCTAAAGAGTGGAAAAAAAAACTTTTATATTCTGTCAAACCTGACAGTTTTTATGCATATCTATTCTAACATGATACGTAGTAATAGCTGCTGGCATCTGACTAGAAATCATATCTATGAAGGTTTGTATTTACTCATTTCTTGGTGACATTTACCATCAGGTAAAGAAACTATCTGAACTGTGGATAGAAGGAGCAGCTTACTTTTAAGCAAACTAACTTATTTAAATGTAAAGAGGTCAGTCTACTACGAGATGCCTAGAAGCCAAACACTGCTGAGGGCTGCTTACTGTGCTTAAGAAAATTAATCACAGAATCACAGAATCACAGAATCGTCTAGGTTGGAAGAGACCTCCAAGATCATCTAGTCCAACCTCTGACCTAACACTAACAAGTCCTCCACTAAACCATATCACTAAGCTCAACATCTAAACGTCTCTTAAAGACCTCCAGGGATGGCGACTCAACCACCTCCCTGGGCAGCCCATTCCAATGCCTAACAACCCTTTCGGTAAAGAAGTTCTTCCTAATATCCAACCTAAACCTCCCCTGGAGCAACTTTAGCCCATTCCCCCTCGTCCTGTCACCAGGCACATGGGAGAATAGACCAGCCCCCACCTCTCTACAGCCTCCTTTAAGGTACCTATAGAGAGCGATGAGGTCTCCCCTGAGCCTCCTCTTCTCTAGGCTAAACAACCCCAGCTCCCTCAGCCGCTCCTCGTAAGACTTGTTCTCCAGACCCCTCACCAGCTTCGTTGCCCTTCTCTGGACTCTCTCGAGCACCTCCATGTCCTTCTTGTAGCGAGGGGCCCAAAACTGAACACAGTACTCGAGGTGCGGCCTCACCAGAGCCGAGTACAGGGGGACAATCACCTCCTTAGACCTGCTGGCCACACTGCTTCTTATGCAAGCCAGGATGCTGTTGGCCTTCTTGGCCATCTGAGCACACTGCTGGCTCATATTCAGCCGACTATCAACCAGTACTCCCAGGTCCTTCTCGGCCAGGCAGCTTTCCAGCCACTCATCTCCCAGCCTGTAGCGCTGCTTGGGGTTGTTGCGCCCCAGGTGCAGGACCCAGCACTTGGCCTTGTTGAACTTCATGCAGTTGACCTCAGCCCATCGGTCCAGCTTATCCAGATCTTCATGCAGAGCCTTCTTTCCCTCGAGCAGATCGACACACGCACCTAACTTGGTGTCATCTGCAAACTTACTGAGGGTGCACTGGACGCCCTCATCCAGATCATCGATAAAGATATTAAAGAGGACCGGCCCCAGCACTGAGCCCTGGGGGACTCCACTAGTAACCGGCCTCCAACTGGATTTGGCTCCATTCACCACAACTCTTTGGGCCCGGCCATCCAGCCAGTTTTTAACCCAACAAAGCGTACACCAGTCCAAGCCACGAGCAGCCAGTTTCTCGAGGAGAATGTTGTGGGAAACGGTGTCAAAAGCCTTACTGAGGTCAAGGTAGACCACATCCACAGCCTTCCCCTCATCCACCAAGCGCGTCACTTGGTCATAGAAGGAGATCAGGTTTGTCAAGCAGGACCTTCCTTTCATAAACCCATGCTGACTGGGCCTGATCACCTGGTTGCCCTGCAATGGTAGCGGTTGCCCTGCAATGCTAATGGTAGAATGACTGTACATACAATTCAGCAAGAAGTCTCTATTGCTATGTTCATTTCCCATTCTAGCTAGATGCCAAATGTATGCTTAAATAGGCAGGAAATATCACTGTAATGACAGTAAATAAGCCATTGCCTCTGTAAGCTGCTATCTCTTATGAACGATCTCAGTTTCACCCTGCAAAAGTTGTTACAGAATGATTTGCCGTTGCCTGCAGGCTAGAAAACTTGAAAAAAACAAAGGGTTAGATTAAGTATGGCACATCCTTATACCCAGTGGTTTGCAAAGACATTTCATGCAGCCTTCAGAAAAGTGCCTCTAGCACTTGAAATCATGGCCAAGTTTGCTTTTTCTCTCACTCTGTGGGGTTCAGACTTCTCTTCAAGTTCTCTGTAGAGGACAGGTTGTTGGCTTTCTTTCCAACCAACTTAAATATGAATCACTTCCCTTGATTTGCCCTTTCTATTCTTAATTTTTTATTTATTTTTTTTTCATGGACTAGACACTGCATGGGAACCTGCTAAGAGATCTATTTCAGCAATGATTTAAAAGGCACTCACTGAGTTACTCAGCTTCCCTATTTTTAGTATGAGAACATTGTATACAAACTTTGTTGCTTTATTTTAGGAACTTTAAATTCTGATGTCTGCTTGCAGCTCAGGGACTTTGCCTAAGCCAGTTTTTTCCTCCTGTTCCTAAGCAATTGCTCTAGCTGTCAGCACATTGCCAGCTAGCTAGGGCACTAGCTAGCATCTCAGACAGCTTCTTAATGAAAGACCCATGCTGATCTTTCTATTTATGCATTATATCATTGACTGATCTAGGACTCACCCTAGACCTGCAAGGTACAACTGACTTGTTTTAATCAGCTGGAGCTCCCAGCAATAAGCAGATAGCATTCACAGTGCAACAGCCCTCTGACATGTTGCACACTGCACCATTTTCTCCAAATAAACAACATACTGCCCCAAACTATATAACTTTATAAATGTAGATTTCTGAAGAAAGGTATTACAAGAAGTAAAACCTTTAAGTAGAACCATGTTATCTGCAGACAGACAGGCAGGGGACATACAAGAAGACAGGCATACAGAAGGTATTTTCAGTCTTTAACCTTTGGTGGGTAAATTGCACTGGCACCTTCCAAAACAGGGTTAAACTTAGGTCTAAAAAGACATCTTTACACCAACATTAGTACACTCTCCTCCCCGCCCCCCCCCCCCCCCAAGCACTTATATATTCAGATACTTACATTGTTATGATGAGGCTAAATTGACTTGATTACTAGATGATTGCTTGACAGTGCTTATTGTCACAACCAGAAAGGATGATGTGATTCTGTATTTACATCAGGGTGAGCATCAAGGGAGGATTGACGCAGAGTGATGAATGTGCAGGATGCTTATTTATGGGGCTTCCATTCCATCAAAGCAGCAATTAACTCGACTAGACTTAACTATTAACTCAAAAAGAAAAAAAATCTACAACATAACCTTTCCAAACAACATTCAGTAGGGACTTTACTATATTTTGACGTTTCACGTGTGTGTGTATGTGCAAAATATGCACCTGTAGAATAATATGCACCTATAGAATAGAATCACAGGAGTGGAAGGGACCCACAAGGAACAATGAGTTCAACTCCTGACTCTACACAGGACCACCCAAAAATCAAATTATTTGTCTGAGAGCACTGTCCAAACACTTTTTGAACTCCTGCAGGCTCAGTGCCATGACCACTTCCTTGAGGAGCTGGTTCCAGTGCCCAACCACCCTCTTAGTGAAGAATCTTTTCCTAACACCCAGCCTGACCCTCCCCTGTCCCAGTTCCATGTCATTCCCTCAGGTCCTGTCGCTGTCCCTAGAGAGCAGAGCTCAGCGCCTGCCCCACCACTCCCCTCATGAGGGAGCTGCAGGCCGCCATGAGGCCTCTCCTTGGCCTGCTCTGCTCTGGGCTGAAGAAACCAAGGGACCTCAGCCAGTCCTCATACATCTTGCCCTCCAGACCCTTCACCATCTTTGTTGCCCCCCTTTGGATGCTCTCTAATATTTGTATATCCTTATATTGTGGTGCTCAAACCTACACTAAGTACTTGAGCAGAGTGGAACAATCACTTCCCTTGGCCAGTCAGCAATGCTGTGCTTGATGGAACCCAGGGTACAGTTGGCCCTTTTGGCTTCCAGGGCACGCTGCTGGCTCATGTTCAACCTGCTGTTGACCAAAACCCCCCAGATTCCTTTTGTGGAGCTGCTCTCCATCCTCTCATCCCCCAGTCTGCACATGTACCCAAGATTGCTCCATCCCAAGTTCAGAATCCAGCACTTGCTCTTGGTAAATTTCATACAGTTGGTGATTGCCCAGCCCTCTAGTCTCTCAAGATCTCTCTGCAAGGCCTTTCTACCCTCAACGGAGTTAACAGCTCCTCCTGATTTTAGTATCAACCACAAACTTACTCAGCATACCTTCAGGTCCTGCATCCAAGTCATTTATCAAAACATTAAAGAGAACTTATACTATATATGTTACACCTGTTTAGTCGGATCATTTCATGCATGTTTTTTTTTTTTTTTTTTTTTCCCAGAAGTTGCCCTTGTTAACAATCATCTCATTAATTCATGAAAATCCAGTTTTTATGCAATAATTAACAATTTACTTGAGATTGTATGTATACTTACTTTAAATTGCACTTTGTATTTCTTACACTAAATGAGTCATCAAAATATTAGCAAAAATATTCCCCCAAATTTTTTATCTTCTGCAAACTTATTTAGTATGTGTTGGAGTCCTGCATCCAGACCATTTGTAAAAACATTGAAGAGAACTAGTTCCAAAATGGAGCCCTGGGAAACCCCTGTAGTTACTGGCCACCAGCCTGTTGTAACCCCATTAATGATAACCCTTAGAGCCTGATCCGTCAGCCAATTGTTCACCCATCATTTTATGTTTTTATCTAGCTGTATGCTGAACATTTTGTCCAGAAGGATACTATGAGAAAGAGTATCGAAAGTTCCAAAAAGATTACACCGTTTGGCTTCCCTTCGTCAACTACGTTGGTCAAAAAAGGAAATTAAATTTGTTAAGCAGGACTTTCCCTTCATGAATCCTTGTTGGCTATGACCAATGACAGTGTTATCTTTCAGGTATTTTTTAGTAACTCCCAGAATAATGTTCTTTATATTTTTACCAGGCACTGAAGTGAGACTGACAGGCCTGTAATTACCAGGGTCTTCTTTCTTGCCTGTCTTGAAAACGGGGACAATGTTTGCCAGCTTCCTGTCAAGCTTTCTGTTTGTCAGCTTCCTGGAATTCTTCAGATTCCCAAGACCACTGAATAATAATTGAAAGAGGTCTTGTGATGATACCATCCAGCTCTTTCAGTGCTCTAGGAGGAATTCCATCTGGCCCCATAGACTTAAGTGCGTCTAGCTGGGGCAGCAAATCCTGCACAAGTTCACAGTTGGCAGACAGCTTAACATTTCTGAAGTCACAGCGCTCCAACTCAGGACCCTGGAGGTCCCAGGACCCATCATCAGTGCTGAAGACAGAGGCAAAGAAGGCATTAACCATTTTTGCTCTGTTTATGACCTTATTTGTGAGGTGGCCATCTTCATACAGTGGTCCCAACCACTTTGGTTTTCCGGACCAAAGTTTTCTATTTCAATGTTTTCTCTGGTCTGTGGCATAAAGACCACAGAGACACCAGGGTTCTTTAAGGATCAGTAACTGCTACTACTTTATTGAGGGCATAACTTCAACTCTCTATTGATAACATGACTTCAGCTAACTTTACTGAGGACAGGCTCCCTTATACCATTCACTCTACAGCAGTACTTTTCCACTAACTATTCATTGGTCAACAACTTTGCCTGGCAACAGCAAACACCCAGCAACTTCCATGTCTTAACAGCTGGAGAACAAGCAGTCCGAGACAGCAAGGCATCTCGTGAATCACCCTTCTTTGTTCCTTCTAAACTCTTTACATTTCTCATGGCCTCATTGTTAAGAGTCCTATGCTATTACCAATGATGGGGCTTGTTGACCCCCATGGCGATACTCCCACGCTGGTCCTCCTTTCTGTTAATATATTTTATAAAGCCCTTTTTATTGTCACAGTACTGACCAGCTCCAACTCTAATTGAGCCTTGGCCACATGAATTTTTTCCCTGCAATGGAAAAGAGCATCTCTTTAGTCCTCCCATGTCACCTGACCTTGCTTCCAGTGTCCATACACTTTCCTTTTCCACCTAAGCTCTAGAAGAAGATCCCTGCTTAGCCAATGTTATTCCACTTGCTTGACTTCCAACATTTTGGAATCACCTGTTCCTGTGTTTTTAAGAAGCAGTACTTAAAAAGTGACCAGCACTGATGGACTCTGATACCTTCAAAAGCAGTTTTGCAGGGGACCTTACTAACTAGTTCTCTGAGCAGCCGGAAGTGTGCTCTCCCCATATTCAAGGTTGAAGTTTTGGTGGCAACTTCCTTCTATCACCAAACATTTTAAATTTGACTGTGTCATGGTCATTATGGCCAAGATGTTTGGCCATCTGTGTGTACAAGCAAGAAATCCACAAGGATCACCTTTTGCTAGTCGTCTCCCTCAGTAACTGTACCAAGACATTATCACCAAGGTGTTCTAGGAGTCTCCTGGACCTGCTTGTATCAGCTGTGTGGTATTCACAGTTTACATCTGCCAAACTAAAGTCACTTACAAGGACAAGGGTGGCTGATCTGGAGGTATCTCTTAGTTTCTTAAAGGACCATTCATTGGTGTCATCATCCTGGCTGGCTGGTCTACAGTAGACTGCCACAATGACATCCACTTTATTTGCTTGTCCATTAATCCTTACCCAGAGGATCTCAACTGTGTCATCAGCAACTGCAAGCTCCATACAGCCCAGCAGCTCTGTTACATACAGCACCACCACCCTGCCTCACCGGCCCTGTCTATCCCTTCTGAAAAGCCTGTAACTGTCCACTCTAACACACCACTCACAGAACTCTTCCCATAAAGTTTCACTTATGCCAATGATGTCATAGCACTGGGACTAAGCCAAGGATTCTAGATCCTCTTGCTTATTCCTTATGCTGTGTGTACTGGTGTAGAAACATTTCAAATCTGCTCCAGTGTTCCCAGCACCTGCTAGGTCAGACTGAAGGACCTCACCAACAGAGAGCTCATCAAATTTTAGTGTGCTGTCCCATGGCTTATCAGTGGCAAGCCTGTTTTTATCCTTTACCACCTTCAAATCTAATTTAAAGCTCTTACAGAATCACTTTTCTCCTTCTGTTTCTTCATGTCTATCTTTGGAGAAAGTTTCTTTGTTTCTCTGCAAGTGTTTTCATCCTTCATCATAATGATTATGCTTATGGTTCACCTCAATCGTGTATGTCAGTTTTCCTGTATGCTTTACAGCAATCATTTAAAGAACTCTTCTAGTTTATTTAAGCTTTTTTTTTTTCTTCTCTCCCCCCCGCCCCCCCCCCCCCGCTCCCCACTTTAACAGTAGTTTCACTTGAATATTTTGAAAGTTCTGCCTCTCCAGTATCATCAGTATTAACACTGGCTCTTGAACTAACCTTCTGTATCTGAACTGAAACTTAGACCTATCTTCTTTAGACACTCCATAATGTTTTTTTTCATTACACTACATGAACCAAATAGAAAAATCTTGTACAGCTTCCCACGTGAAATGCTACCCCTCTGCAGTTAGCCTGATCACTGATTTCAGTGACCCTAGGATTCCACACAGATTTTTTAATGCGGGAGCCTGAACTCACATCTAAATTGTAAACTTTTGTATTTTCACCAGGGGTTGAAAATGAAGTGCTGAGCTGACAGCATTTTATGGCAACAGAAACATTCAGTGGATCTTACGAATTTTCATTTGGCTGGGGGAATATAAAAAATACCAGTCTATTCAAAAGAGGAGCCTATGCTTCTTTGAACCAGGACTTTTGAGTTGGCAAAAGTGATCAAGCAGACCAGTACTCATAACATAGTTATACAGTGACATTTAAACTTTCTAAGAGTCTACAAAAATATCCAGTTTTATATGTATATATATTTATCTAGTCACATAAAACCATAAGTACATTTGAATATAAGTGTGGTGGGTTGGCCTTAGATTGCAGCAAAACACTCACACAGCTGTTTGTTACCCCAGTGTCTGCAGAACAGGTGTTGAGGGAAAGAACAGAGAGAATGGAAGAGCAAGACTCCCTGGTCAAAATAGAGACCGGGAGATCACCTAGGAGTTATTGGCATAAGAAGAACACATTTGACTTGGAGAATTTAACTAAATTTATTGCCAATTAATATTAATATTTAAGTACCAATTCAGACACTGAGATACAAAACCAGAAAAGAGTAAACATGTACACACACACACACACACATACACATACACAGAAGATGCTGTCAGGGCTGATCCCACAGCTGGCATCAGCCCAGGCACTGTCTGCAGCAGTCCCTGTCCCCTACTGCCCTGGGTCAAGCAGAGCCAGCAGGCCCTGGTGCAGGCCCACAGGCAACATCCCCAGGGCACTAGTACATGCACATCGGCCTCCCTCAGCCCCAGCACAGCCCCTCTGTCTTCCCAGCACCCTTGCCCGCACCCTGGCCTCTTGCCCACCTGTGAGGCCCCTGCTTGCCAGCTGCTCACGCTCAGGGCTGGCTGCGTACACCAGCGCCTATGCACTCAATCCATCGGCACCCACACTTGCAGCCCTCAGCACAGGTTCCCTGGCTGCCTGAGGCCCCAGCCTGGCCCCAGGCCCTGGCTTCCTGGCTGGGCCCGCTCACAGTTTGCCAGCACACACACAGGCACCCCCAAGCATGCTCCGGAGTGGGTAGAGGCAGGTGCTGTCCCCAGAGCTGGCACTGGGCCCAGGAGCAGTGATCCCTTGTCCTGACCCAGCCACCAGCACATAACCCTGGCCCCAGAGCTGGTCTGGGGGCACACACCATTCCCATCCCAGGGGCTGGGGGTTACAGACCTCACACACACACCACAGTAGCTAGTGCCAAGACCCTGTGGGCTCTAGTCACTGGCACCACAATCCAGGTTGTCCACCATGTTTTGGCTCCAGACTCTGACACCCATCCCCTCACACTGGTCCGCAGGAGCTGGCAATGAATCCCTGTTGCTCACAGACAAACAAGACAGTGAGAACATGGAGAAGATGGGTAAGAAAAGATTTTTTAAGACAGATCAGGCACAGGGCTCTGCCAGACAGGCATGCTGATGGCCCCATTTTACACACAAAGCACTGCTTTATCACCCTTTCTGACAGCCCCCACTCTGCACCTCACTGATCTCCTTCCCCTGCATGTCCCCCAAGGGTTTGCAGAGCTCTGCCCATCCCTGCACCCCTCGCAGCACAGGCCCCTGGTTCACAGCTGTACCAACTGCGCCAGGCCAGGGCTAATGTTTGTGGAAACGGCTCCTGTAGTTTCTCCATAGCTCATCAGCCAGTGTGACTGGGAGCATTGTTTTTGTCATTATCTCTGTGATTGTTTTGTCACGTCTGTGTCTTGGTATATTCTTGTTTTGGCTTCCCTTTTCCCCTTAGTTTCCCAACAGACCAGGTCCCCGATCAGATAACCTTGATGCAGCAAGCCTTCTCACCCTATCCCATGTCCTATCATGGGAGGATAAGCAGGTTTGATTCCCATCACTTCCACCCTTATTTTTCATTGGTCAGGTTTGTGTCCCTGTGTGTTCTCATTTACTGCTTCCTCCCTTTCTTATTATTTCTCATTGCATTGAAAATAGTCTTGGACAAGATACCTGTAAAGGAACAGACACTCTCCCTCCACATGCATTCACACACTTCAGAAAGGCAGCAAGTGGTGAAGTGCCTTGCTGAAGTGCAATCAAGATGCAGTGGCTTCTCTCTGCTGCTTCTTCCTTCTTAGGCTTTTCCTCTGCTCCTGAACAGGTCCTTAGTGGACCTCAGGCTACAGTCTTTTCAGGGGGTGTCTGCTCTGTCACCACTGAGCATCTTTTCTCCTCTGGCCTTGCTTGCTCCCTCTGCCATTTCTCACACTGTTTTCCCCTCCTCCTCTGACTGTCAGACATTTTCTTCCTTTTCTTAAATCCTTTTGCTTGAGATGCCACCATTTTGTCTGCTGGACCAAGCTGCTCCCTACAGCAGGACCATGGCTGTCTGGAACAGGGCAGCCCAGCCTCTCCGCATAGAGGAGCCCAGCAGCCTGCTGCCAGTGCCATGGCACTTGCACCCAGTACAATAAGCCTGAAAGTTTGGAATAATCTTGATTTGAGATATGAAAATAATATTGCATCTTTGCATCTTTTTTTTTTTTTTTAAGAAAGTATGATTTTATATATATATATATATATATATTTTTTTTTTTTTTCTCAAAATGCTACAAGTATTGTCTTGTATTTCCCTCAGACTTCTCATTTTATGTCTTTGTGGGGCACAGATTTTTTTTCCCCATGTTTGTGTAACAACTAGTGTAAAGTAGCTATAGTAGATAACCATTAGCTGCTACCACAGTGCAAAATGTCTCTCCTAACACCAGTAATATGGACCCTTCTAGTTCCTAAGGCACATCAGAATTCTTCCCATCCTACAGAACATGTAAACTAAAATAAGCTTCAGCTGAAAAGGGGCCTTTGTGTGTAAGTGGAGGAATAAAATCTTTCTTGGAAGGTAGCTCGTAGCTGTAAAAGCTTGCTCGTCCTCAATACTTCACAGGGAAATAGATGTGGCCAACCACAAACACAAATGTAGAGTCCCTGGGTCATTTAAATGCTGAAAGAAAAAAAAAAAAAAAAAAAAAGGAAAAAAAAAAAAGGAAAAGGTGTTGCGGTCTTTCTAGCAGTCCTTAGATGATGTATGTTCACTAAAGGGCTATAAGCATGAAGGAGGGGGAAAAAATAATAATAATAACAATAATTAAAAAAAAAAAAAAGGAGAAGAACATCAGCAACAACAACAAAAACAGAGAAAGCATCCTGACAGCAAAGCACAGAGGCAGGGCTAAGATTTAGATGCCAGCTCCAATTACCACCAAGCCCAGTGAAACCAATACAGAAAAGTATATGCAAAAATCTGTAAAGTGTGGTGAATTATAAGCGAAGTGACACTAACTAATCGACATTAAGAGTCAAGCAGTTTTCCAGCAAAGTATCCCCAGTGTCTATTCTTATTTAATTAGTACCCTCTCTCCAGTGTTTCTTTTATAAATCAGAGACTAATCACTTTCACAGATTTATTTTCTAACATTACTTACTTGAGTCACTTTCAAGTTGTTTCAGACTTGTTCCTTGATTTTTTCCTTCCAGCTTGGAACACAAAAAAGCGACCAATTAGTTTCACATTCTGAAGAAAAAAAAAAAAAATGGA
Source organism: Cygnus olor (assembly GCF_009769625.2). Lineage (NCBI taxonomy): Eukaryota > Metazoa > Chordata > Aves > Anseriformes > Anatidae > Cygnus > Cygnus olor. The sequence continues at coordinate 55,089,426 of NC_049198.1, forward strand.
ATCTGAAAACCTCTGTGCCACCAGCCTGCAGCAAATTTGCACTGTTGAGTTATATCAGACAATTTTAAATTTGAAGAAGTGGCATACCCTTGACCACAGCAGCATGAATGGCTCTGCTAGAATTGCAAATGATTTTAGGTATATTGGTAGTAAGACGCTGTTGATATCGTAATGTAAAAAGTGAATGTAAAATAGTGACTAACTTGTTGCTGTTGTCAGTCAAGGTTGTTTGTGGGTTACAATGAGAACAGAGTTTAAATATGTAATACTACTGTAAAAAGGCAACATGGCAACAAGGCAACATGTTGTATAAAGTACTACATAGAAAAGGAAAGTGATCTATAAGAAATACTGCCTGAAACTATTAAACAAACATCAGCAAACTGCGAAAGTCTGTAAGAATAAAATGACAAATCACTTTCATCATAGCTTGTAGTTAGCATTTATGGATTCGGATATAATGGGAGGTAATGTACTGGATTTATGTAATGCCATTTATTAAGGCTCTCATTTCCCTATCTCCCGTACAATCTTACAACAATATGTAATATTTCACAATAGTTATTTCACACTCTCAGGCTTTTACTTAAAATAACAATGCAAGTTGCAACTTAATTATAAATCCATGAATGATGACATACAATACCTCTGAAGGATTCGCTTAGCACAAAAGGGACAATCCAAGATCTATAGATCATCTGAAAGGTTTTATGTTATGCATTGTCACTGCTGTGATACTAAAGGAGACAGGTCATGCCTGACCTACTGTTGATATAACCATAGACTGATAAAAAATTCTTGAAGTGTCTCACAACCTTCCGTCATTCAAGAATAGTTGAGGACAGATGTTTTCCATCAGACTGATACTATTTTCACACCACTTTCATTAAACTGTCGTTTTTAAAACTGCTTCAATTTCAGACCCCTTTCTGCTTTGTTAGTTTTAATATATCTCTCTGTACTTTGTATGACAGCAGAGGTTGCCTTTGTTCTTGGCGAGTGTAAATTTGCAAGAAATCAGGGCACACACACACAATTACCTACATCAAGTCCGAATGTGATAATACAGTAGCAAATTGGCTTGGGGCAAGAACAGTCTTAAGAATTTATATTTTTATGGTCCGTTTTGAAAAGTTTTGTAATTATTAAAGCAGTACAAAGTAAGACATTTCTGTGACTTTGTTTTGAAAGAATCAGTAAATTTGATATACTGATGTTGTGAAACATATTGTTCACTGAACACAGAAAATGGATGCTTCAGCTTGTCCCAAATGGACATAAACTGAGATTCAAGAGCAACAGTGATACAGCAAACACAGCAAATAAACTATATAATTGAATCAAATGATCCTTTAGAAAAGCATAGGCACTTTAATCCTACCATTTGCAAAAGTTCTGGATGTAATTTTTTCTTCCAGAAATTCCATTCTTGTTTTTCTTGGCCTCAGACATTTTGTCTTCTTGAAAAATATTGCCCTGAGGAGCTATGAACTTATAAGGACAATAAAATACATGCTTCATAAGATAAAAGTTTTTTTGGAAGTTGCACTACAACACAAAAGGATGCGGGGAAAAAAAAAAAAAAAAGTTTAATATTAGAAAACTTTTTTTTTTTTTTTTTTTTTTTTTTAATGAAAGCAGAGTAATTTGAAGAAAATCCCGTGGTCTTGGAAGATTTCAAAGTGTCTTTTTATGTTCTGTTCTAGGGGATGTGGCACAAATGTTAGTTCCTTGCTGAAAGTCAGGCAGCTGCCTGCCTTTGCATATGTATACATGAACGATGCAGAAAGGTGGTGAGAAGAATGGAGCTCAGGGGTACAGTGGGACAGTATTGCCCTCCTTACAGCTACACTGAGGCAAGGCTGGTGGAGAAGCTGATAGCTCCTCTTTCGAGCTGCTTCTAACAGAGAGTCACATGCTGTATCTGCATACCAATGCTTGCAGGTCACACACGCTGCAGCAAATATCTGATCTTGTGCACACAGACAACCATAGTACAGGAGCAACAGCTGCTAAGTACTGAGGACTAAGTAGTTCCCTAATATACATCAACCAACATGCACATGCATTTGTTTTTAAAACCATGTTTGGATAACTACAATATTCACGTATTGTCACATGTATTGAGAACTGATCAAAGGACTGTAGCTTACTTTTATTATTAATTGGCCACTGATCCTCTAGGTCAATTCTCCTCAGTATTGTCACATAGATTGGAAAGACAGAAAAAAAAAAAAAAAAAAGAAAAAAAAAAAAAAGAGTTGGGAACATATGAATTGAAAATGAATTATGAATTTTTCAACGATTATATTTTACTTAAGGCCATAATCTCCTATCTCCTTCACTCTGCAGAACTATGAGTTGCTGGGACCCTTCTCCCATTTGTAGACTTACAGTTTTTAGGCTTACATATTTGGACAAACCGTCTTTCACAGATTTCTCAAATTCTCTTTATGTCTGTGCACCCATAGCCAAACAGACTATCCTAGTGTACCATAGTCCAGAAAACACTCATCCACAGGAATTGTTTCTTTAGTTTTTATTTTTCAGATTTTTTTTTCCAGTAGCTCAACAACCAGTATATTCTGTAATATCCATGCAGAGGGTATTTATTAGATCTTCTTCTGTAGAATTGCATAGAAGTTCTTTCATACAAAAAGAAGGAAAACTTGATTTTAGACTTTTTTTTTTTTTTAAGGATAAACATTAATTGAATTTCTCCCCTCTTGAGTGAATACAATACATAATTTTTGATTGCTAAGTATTCCTGTGTTTCAAGACTGCTTTAGTTTGATTTTTAACATATATCCTTATTTTGAATTTATTTTTTCTCCCCTTCTTTAAGTTGAAATACTTTGGTACAATTCAATTTTGCAGAAAGTTTTCACATTCAGTCTTCATTCCCACTGCAGCCTTTTTATCAACATTTTCAGCTCTTCTTTGAGCACATTCAATTACACTATATGGGGCTTACCTAATATCAGATCCTTTATGCTGCAACAGAGAGACTTTAATATACGAGCTTCTAAAACTTGATAATTTTCTTTACATAGCAATTCTTTCATTCCACACTATATAAGTTTCACTGATGGCCATAATTTGAAAACTAACTTATTGTTACCATTCTTAACACACACAATTATTTCAGAGTTTTGCAATGTTACATTCCATAGTTTAGATCAAATGAAGTAAGATTCATTCCTCACACTGCAGTTCATCCAGGCACAATGATACCTACCCTGATAGTTACACTAGCTGTAAGCAATGAAATAACAAAAAAAAAAAAAAAAAATTCAATTCTTGACCTTTTCTTTTATTCCCTAGGAATGTTGAAAACTGACAACAGTATTCACTTATTTTGTGTATGATGGTTTTATTACTGCTGCTTGAGGTAGTCTGTATTTGTTACAAATGGGACTGTAGCTTCTACATTGCAGCAAATACAGATCAGCTGATTTGTTAAGACATCTGATTACTAGTGATCATCCTCATCTATATGATGTCTGAGAACAAACAGGGAATCCTCTACATACCCATGTTAATACAAATGATCAGAAGTATCCACTTTACAGGAGCAGTAAAATAAAGGTCTTGCTTTTCTGTGGAGAAGAGTAGTAAATAAGGAGGAGCTGATAAAATACATCTGAGTCATTTGGCATATATATTATTCTTTCTTTAATTACTGTGAATTTGCTCCACTTAGAGCAAAGCCTGTGCAGGACATGATTTGGGCAGGAACCTTGCCAGATTCTGAGGGCAGCATGCTTTTTACTGAGTTCCTGCTCTCTGACCATGTTGCCAAAATGCTGCTGCCATCTGAGCCTTGCATGTCACATTCATTTCTCAGCTCTATATTTCATTATATCTTGGAAGGGCACAAGACTGCACATCATACAGAGATATTTCACAGAATCACAGAACGATTTGGATTGGAAGGGACCTTCAAGATTAGCTAATTCCGCCCCCCCCTGCCCCTCCCCGCCATGAGCAGGGACACCTCCCACTAGACTAGGTTGCTCAAAGCTCCATCCAAGCTGACCTTGAACAATTCCAAGGATGGGCATCCACAGCTTCTCTGGGAAACCTGGTTCAGTAGCTCTTCACCCCCTTACTAAATAATTTCATCCTAAACCTACATTTTTTTTTTTATTATTTTAAAACCATTTGTGCTTGTCCTATCACTATACCCTCTGATAAAATGTCCTTCCTCAGCTTTCCTGTAGGCCCTCTTTAGGTACTGGAGGACCCCTATAATCTTTCTCATGTCTTCTCTAGTCTAAATAACCTCAGCTTTTTCAGCCTTCATACGGGAGGTGCTTTAGTCCTCCAACACTCAATGCACTACAGAAAAGTCAGCCTGGCTGGGAACTTAAAGAGCAGTGTGTTGCTGAGTGGTGGCACTGGCAGAGGAACCTTGTGAGCCATGGAGATGAAGGGTTAGATTTTGGACCACATATTTTGGAAAGAGTTTAGAGAAATACATACTTTTTAAAAGTAACCCCATTTCTGTCAGTCTTGACCATCTATTATTAGAAAGAAAGCTAGGCAATATGAATTCAAATAATAGTATATTCAAATAAAATATATTCTGTAATTCTGCAATAAGTGATATATGGTAAAATAGATAAAACTTAAGACAGGACAAATGAGGCTTGATTTTCAACATCTGGCCATGGCTAAAATGTTTAACGAGGGTCTGCATTTAGTATATTTCTTCACTTTGTTTTCCAGCAGACATAACTTACTTTGAATAAACTACCAAATTTCACTTTTCATTTATATGTCTCTCTTAATAAGATTCTGTAATTAACCAATTGAAATTTTGGAAGAATTAATTGAAAGGTGATTTGAGATACATGCAAATTCCCATTTTGCTTTCACTTAACACATCGTTCTATTTTATTATTTATTTCTTAACATGGATGCCAAGTCAGTCATCCCAGAGAGGTGCTTTCTACTAGCACACAATGCCCTATAATGAACTGAATGCTTCTTTTCTAGCTTAAAATATTTTGAACTATATGTTTTCTGTATACTGATTAAGACAGAAAAAAAAAAAAAAAAAAAACCACTTTCCTAGTAGCTCCTACTAACTGAAATGGATTAAAGCTTTCAGTCTACTGTGTATCTGAAAATATATAAATGTTTAGTTGTCATCATTCAGGTGAATACATTCTTTTGTGTAAATGCTGACAAGTGTACCATGAGTTACCATCTGAATTAAATATTACTCTTTATTTAGCTCACCCTTATCAGTTTGCTCTTTTACTTCACAGACAGGCTGACTTTCTCTTACAGCCACATAATATAAAGGATTTGTCTTTTTCTTTAATATTTCATTATCCCAAGAACAAAATAATGGAAAACAAGAAAGAAGGACAGTGAAAACCTGTAAGCACAGATACTCCTAAACATATCTAATTGGGTAATAAAAGAAAAAGGTAACAAAGTGCTAATGGTAGCAGAGCTAGGAAGAAGTACTTCTGGGAAAAGGTGGGTGTGAGAAGTCACAAATATTGTGCTTCTCTAAGTGAGCTTCTCCAACTGGGATGCCATGTCCTGCAGTCTGATGTGTTCAATTGTATTGAATTGCAAAGCTGAATTACAGACAGATTTGCTGCTGCCCATTGGCACAGCTGAAGTTCTAAGCCAGATTTTAAAGTTCTACCAGCTCCTAGAAAAAGACACCTTAGTATGCTTTAAAGAAAGTTTTTGACTACCTTTCAGCAGTGACTCTAAAGACTTTTCATTGCTGTTAGTTACTGTTGCAACAGAAGAAAAAAGAAAAAGAAAAAAAAAACAAAACTTCAGTCTTGGCATTTAGAAAGTGAGGGTTACTATGACCTTCAGTTAACAATGCATATGGTAGTGCTACTTTTAACTTAACTTGCAAGGGTTTTGCAGAGAACATGCACAGCCATTAAAAATTGAATCCTTACAGATAGTTACCTCACACTCTCACATGAAATGCAGGAATCCTATCTGTGGATTAGTTAGAAGAACCAGATGATTTGTGGGTAGGTGGATATTTCAGATAGCATTGTGTTAATAGATGGTGTTAAAGGTTGACTCCTACCACTAATTCCAGTGCCAATACTAAAACCGAATGGCAGAATATAACCACAGAAAGCTGATAACCTCTATTTCATCTTACAATAAATAAATAAATAAATAAATAAATAAATAAATAAAATTATGTTACTTTATGTTACATTTTATGTTACTTATGTTATATGTTACTTTTATGTTACATTACTTAGACTAAATCTGAGAGTATAGAAGGTCCTTAATTAACTGATTAAGGACAATTAACTGATATTTCAATTTACTGTCATCTTTTTTCTTTTAATGCAGCTGACTTCTTAAGTAAAAGCAGAATCCCACATGAAAAGAAAGTTAAAAATGTTCAGATCAGTATAAAGACATTGAATAAAAAGTAAATAAAGTAATATTTTTATGATCAACAAATAAATTTGAAAAGATCTGAGAATAAAAAAAAAAAAAAAAAAAAAGACAGATGTCTACAACACCAAAGAGAACAAAGAGTTCTGCAGCACTCTAGAGAGAGGAAGCCACCCATTGAGGGCATTCTGGTGCTTATGTATGTAAACAGCTGCCTTACTGACTTTCAGTTGCGTGCAAAAGTGTACTTCTCTCCCATTTTAATCAATCAGAAACTTGAATTGTCAGACATTTTTTATAACTGCCATCACTTTTCGAAAGCTGACCCTAGAGTTTGGTTTGATTTGGTTTGGTTTGGTTTTCCTAGAGAAGATTAAGCCTATAACATCTCTCTGTTTTCCAAATCCTGAAACCACCAGAAAACACTAACCTAATAGAAAACACTGCCTGAACCATCCAGTCAGCTTTCCCTGTGCAGGATTAATAGGACACTTCTCCATAACTTGTAAATCCCTTATAACTGAGAGAAATTAATGAGAAATAAAAGTTACCTTATTTTCATTTCTGTTTGAGGTAACTCTTAATCCTCTTTGAATCACTAGAAATTGGAAGATTTGCAGAAAACTGAGAACCTGGTTTTTAAAGTCCACTCATCAGACCCAGATATCTTGCTATCAGCATGACAGTGTTAACCACACTAAATAAATAACTTTAAAAGACAGCATTACTGTGTCCACTCAGACCCTAACACTGAGAACAAAGTGCAGTAAACTATGGGAGGCCTATCAGTGCATGAAGCTATGTAGTACCAACATACACACACTCCCTCCTCAAGCGTTAGTCCCTTTTCTGTTGTCAAGGTTAAAAGGTATGTGATCTTTCATAGGTCATGCACGTATCTTCTGAAATAAATTAAGAAAAATGGATGTATTCAAAGCAATAAACGAGTAGTCAGTAGACAGAATCAGTTGGCCAAACTATGATTTTCCATTCAGCACTAAAACATATACAGAAGGATACAAAAATGAATTCATTGCAAACAGCTCTGTAGGAAACCAATTTTAGAGAATTACAGAATCACGGGGGGGGGGGGGGGGGGGGGGGGGGGGGGGGGGGGGGGGGAGGGGGGAGGGGGGGGGGGGGGGAGGAAAGGAGGAGGAGGTTGGAAAGGACCTCTGAAGATCATCTAGTCCAACCCTCCTGCTGAGCAGGATCACCTAACCTAGAGCACATTGCGCAGGATGGCATCGGGGCAGGTTTTGAATATCTTCAGAGAAGGAGACTCCACAAACTCCCTGGGCAACCTCTTCCAGTGCTCTGGCATGGTCACAGTAAAGAAGTGCCCCCTCATATTCAGATGGAACCTCCTGTGCTTCAGTTTGTACCCATTGCCTCTCATCCTGTCGCTGGGTACAACTGAAAAGAGACTGTCTCCATCCTCTTGACACCCTCTCCTCAGATATTTATATACATTGAAGAGGTCAATGATAGGAAAGGAAAGGAAAGGAAAGGAAAGGAAAGGAAAGGAAAGGAAAGGAAGGAAAGGAAAGGAAAGGAAAGGAAAGGAAAGGAAAGGAAAGGAAAGGAAAGGAAAGGAAAGGAAAGGAAAGGAAAGGAAAGGAAAGGAAAGGAAAGGAAAGAAGGAAAGGAAGGAAAGGAAAGGAAAGGAAAGGAAAGGAAAAGGAAAGGAAAGGAAAGGAAAGGAAAGGAGGAAAGGAAAGGAAAGGAAAGGAAAGGAAAGGAAAGGAAAGGAAAGGAAAGGAAAGGAAAGGAAAGGAAAGGAAGAAAAAGAAAGCCATATTTTCCTGAGAAGGTGCCAAGCTGCTTACTTTAAATGTATATATATACACCATTATTGAGAATATTTAATGTCCTTGTCACTACAACCATTCCTATACCAATTTGTTTACAGAATAGAGTGCGACCAGATGCCAAATACTTCATTACTCTCAAAAGTTAAAATAAATAGATAAATAAAAAATGTAGTTTCATAGGTAATGACAGTCTCTGCCTACCCTTCCCTTAATTATTCTGTATGCTACAGAAAGAAGAATTAATTCTGCATCCCGTATAAATATATCTATTCATAAATAAGTCACGAACTGTCTGTAGCCAAATGAATATTTAAGATGTGACATACACTGAGTGAATGCTGCTTGACTGACAGAGGGAAAAGTTCTACAGTTCTTCAAAGCTCAAAAATGGTGTGTGTGCCCCGCCCCCCCCCCCCCCCTCCCCCCCCCCCCCCATTTTTAGGATACATATAGGCCAACTGTTTTTGAAGGAATGACACTCAAAATGAGAAGAAATAGTTTTAAAAAAAAAACAAAAAACAGTGATGCTCGTGGCTTATCATTTCCTACAGTAAGTTCTGTAAGGATGTGTAAAGCAAAATTATAAAATAAATTATAAAATTATACCCATATCATTTATGAAACACAGATATTTACAGATACAACATTCATACCAACTTACTTTGCTTAGCAAATTATTTTGCTTAGCAACAGGTGCACTGAGTGCCCAGTTAGATTAAACATCTGATTTCCTTTACATTATCCTCTTAGTAATATATCTATAAGACACAAAAGGAGTCTTAAAGATCCACATCACTAAGAGGCCATTACAATATTAGTGAACTGTGCGTAAAATATGTAACATTCATCATCAGATGGCTTATACGATTCCTTCAGTATAAAAGCACTCCACAGCAGAAATTTACCTTGACAGTAGTGAACACTAACTGAAAATAAATGGAGATTTAATAAACCTTGGTTATTTCTAGATAATATGCCCTTTTACATCCTTACAACAGTATGTATTTGGACTGAGCTTCAGACATTTTATTCTCATTCCCCTTCTCGACTAAGCACTTGGAATGTAGTCTACTCGAAATGATGGTTCAGCAGCTAGCGGAAGCCTTGAGGGACTTAATATGTTTTATCGCCCTGGAGGTGAAAGAGCAGCTAGCAAATACTGGTGTTGGAGACCAGCTATAAAAGTGAGAGCTTCTGAAAAATAAACTGAGAGCTTTGCACACGTACATAGTCCCTCAAAAATGGATAGAGCAAGCCATGTCCACCTCAGGAAGCTTACTTTTAAGATTAGAAAGGACAAGATTTATGGAAGGATTTTCACTGTGTTACTGGACGATAGGTTTTGACCTGAGTGGACAAGAAGCAAGAAAAGCTAGCAGAGTGAACATTCAGTGAAACACTTTGGGAAAGGCACAGGATTATTTCTCAAATTTCAGCTGGGAATGTGAATGCTCATAATCATGCTTTGCAAATTTAAACCAATCTCCCCCAAAAAAGCTGTAAGTCTGAATGAAGAAAAGGAAAACACAAAGAAGAAATTACTTACTAAAACTCTTGCTCTCTTTACGTATTATTCTTTTCATTTACATAGGTTAATAAAGAAAGTACTGTTTATATTTTGAGACATATAAGTTTGAATAAAAATAATTATTTTTCATTAGTGCTACATTTTTATATATGCTACTTTAGAGGGTGGAAATTCCTGGGAGTTAAATGATAGGAAAGTTTCTGTGGATACAGTTTTCAGAAAACAGTGTAAGAACAACAGTGAGTAAAAGTTCACAGCCAATACTGGTGCATGTTATAGTGGTAAAAATTAAAGTTTGTCTCTATGAGGAATAGATTAATACTCAGGGAACAACAGAAGGTACATTAACAGCTTGGTAAAAAGATTAAACTTATCAAAAAGAGTAGTCAGGAGTCAAAAACAATAAGACATTTTCATGCATGAGGCTGCACAGAAACAATCATTTTCAAGAAAATCATACAGGATTGTGTTGCATATTTTCTCCAGAATATTCACGTGTAATACAAAAATAAGTCAGATTTTAAAGAAAAGCATTGATTTTGGTTTGTTTTCTTCTTTTTATTTATTTTGTGTCAGTACAGATTACTAAATTCTTGTAAGACATTGAGAGAATATTAATTTTAATGTAGTATAACGTAGGCTAATATATGTATATATATATTATGTTGCTTGAAGCATGCTTATTTCCCTAAATAGCACTGTTTGACAAAGTCTGATTTCTTAACAATCACTATTTGATGACTAGAGTATGAGCTAAGTGCCCCCAGTAGATCTCCATTCTGAAGTATGGAACGTTGCATCCTGCAAGAGCAGCATCTACCAATCTGAATTAGATGTTCAGTCTCTTTGCACAAAGAGGGAGAGAGCTCAGTACCTTGGGATGTGGTCCACCACAGACTATTGCACAGGAGGATGAACCATGGAACAGGAGGCAGGCAAGACCATTCAGTCTTCAAATTCCCTAGTTGGCCTGTACATATCTTGCCTAAAACCTCCCAGTACCTCCAGATTTCAGTAGGGGCAAGCTGAGGAGGGATTTGTGGGTCAGAAATTTTGACTGACAGGCTTAATGTGACTGTAAAGCAGGAGTTAAGCACCTGAATCGTGTTGTGAATGACACTCCATATATGTGAGGAATGAGAGGCGTTAACATTTTATGTAGTGTGGAATAAATGCCTCAAGGTCAAAAATAGCTCTTTAAATATTTGGTCCAATTTATTCAATACAAATAATGAATTTTCAATGTTAGGCACACCATATTTAAGTACATTAAATTTTAATAGTGTTACTTACATGACTTGTTTCCCATCATGAAACAGAATTTTGTCCTCAAGGACAAAATTGAGTGTTACAAACTTTATACATGTTTTTCACTCCCCTGAGGTGACAGAGGTATAAATCTCATGATATTTTAGAGGATTTTAAAATGGTTAGTGATTTACATATGGCATCTCTACACAACCACAGAATTATACTTTTCAATTTATCGTAAGAATGGATTACTTTGGTAGAATGTTCAGTTCCCAGTAAAGCTTTTCTCTTGAGGGCCAGTTAATCTTGTATCCTTTCCTGCCCTGGTACAATTTTAAGATTGTCACAAGAAGGATAAATTTCATGCCATTTTCTGTTCTCATTACAATCTTCACATTGTTATGAGAATGGATTAATTTTGTTCCATTTTCTGTCCTCATTACAGTCTGTTATGAGAATGGATTAATTTTATGACATTTTAGTCTCTCATTATAATCTTTGTTATGGGAATGAGAATATGTAATGAGATGAGAACATATCAAACATTAAAGGTCTGTGAGAACCCATGACACAGACTGCAACAAGAAGAGAAAACGACACCCAATCCATTCTTGTGACAATCTTCAGACTGCAAAGTGAACTCAGGGTAAAATTATATTCTTCCATTCACAAGATAATGATTGTTCAGAAAATGAGAGTTGGAACAAAATTAATCAACTAATCTTTTTTTTTTTTTTTTTTTTTTTTTTTTTGGGGGGGGGTTGGGGAGGGAGATGGAGGAGAGCAGAACACAATCTGGACATTATATCTAACCTTATGGTATGCTTTTTAAAGTATAGTAAGTATAGTACTTTAATGGAAAGAGACACAGTAAGACCAACCAAGTGGCCATATAAAAGAAATACAGCTTTCAAGATTTTGTTGGAAGTAGTCAGTAGTCAGAGTATTTATGAAAGGATAATTACCTGATATATCATCCAGATGTCATTAATGGAAATCAGGATTCACAGAGATTTCCCAGGTCGATGGAAATTCTCCCATAAGATTCAATAGTCAAGAATTCATATCAAATCCTGTTTTTTCCTATTCATTTAGAAAATAAGTCTTGCATGAAGACTGCAGCAAGCTTTTCCTCAGGACCTAACATGTTGAAACAAATAAAAGAAAACCTCAGTTATATAAAACCAAAAATGTTTCATTTCAAAAAGAAAAAAAAAAAAAAAAAAAAAAAAAAAAAAACAGCTCTGTTGGCCATCTTAATACTTATTTACATGTGATCCAGAAGGAAAAATAGTAGAATTTTATGTCAAGGGTTATTTTTTCCAATAGAGTAGAATAGAATTGAATTAAGTAGTTCAGTTGGAAAGGACCTACACAAATCCAACTGCCTACATTAGAGTATCCCTTTTCAGGGCTAACCAAAAGTTAAAGCATATTATTGAGGGCATTATTCGAGTGCTTCTTGAACACTGATAGACATGGGTCATCAACCACCTTTCTAGGAAGTCTGTCCCAGTGATTGACCACCCTCACGGTAAAGAAATTTTAATAACTAATATCCAGTCTGAACTTCCCCTGGTTCAGTTTTATGCCATTCCCATACATCCTGTTAGTAGGTACCAGGAAGAAGAGACCAGCACCTTCCTCTCCACTTCCACTCCTCAGAAAGTTGTGGAAAGAAAAAAGGTCACTTCTGAGCCTCCTCTTCTCCAAACCCAAGTGATCCTCTTCTCATAGGAAATACCTTCCAGCCCTTTTACCAGCTTCATTGCCCTCCTCTGGACTCTTTCAAGGACTTGAAAACTACATTCAGATATCAACACCTTAAAGATTTAGGGCCAGAACTACTAGCAAAACTAAAAGAAGGTTTAGGGCCAGAACTACTAGCAAAACTAAAAGAGTTGATCTCCGTAAATCAAATGAAGACTTTTGGAATCACTGGAGATGTACAAATTTAAAAAGTAAGTATTATTATAATGGCTGTCTTAATATTTTGTACCACATGGAAAGCAAGTAATAGAATAGAAATAGAAGTAATTGAAGTTTGGTAGTTTTCTAAAAGCCTGGTCTCCTGAGGTGTCTGGTGTCAAATGTAGAACAGGCAGAGAGGTTTGCAGACAGGCAGAAGAGAAAGAGCAACTAAATATATATATATATATATATATATATATATATATATAAAATTCACATATATATACATAATTCATATATATATATATATAATTCATATATATATTCATACATATATATATATATTCAATTTTCAGCATCAGTGCTGCATCTAAATAGAAATAAGTCTGCAAAAGAAGAGTTCATATTAGAATTCAATTATCATGCCACTAGAAGCACCCCAGTACTGCTGTCAGATAGGATCTCAACTAGGATCAGAGAGGGTTAGTGACATTCAACGTGGATATATCTCAGATTTGATGACAGCTTCTGTACCGGTATGTTCCAAGGAAATTTCATTCCCACATCCCCTACATCTGTTCTTAAAGATTAGTCGCCTTCTGCTACAGAAAAGCTACTGGAAAGGATATCAGCCAGGCTGTATAAATATTAAGACTGACACACTTGACAGTTGTCTCACAGTCTTACAAATTCGGAAGCTGTGTTTTGCTGAAACTAATCAATGGCAGTTTCCAATAAAAGTAAAAGCAACAGGAATAGAATATAAAAATTGTGGTTACCATACAGCCAATAGTGACCAAATAGTAGGCACTAAACCAATCTTGAGACAAGCAGCAAAAATCAATGTAAAAAGTGGAATAAATTATATAAGGAAGAATAAATCTTTTAATTGAAGACAAATATTCAGTAACAGTGCAAAACCTGTGCAAAGAAAAACACTAGGTGAACAATAATAAGCTTCACATATTTGTTGCACAACTCTTTTTTTAAACCTACTTCCTGTTTACACAAAAATTTGTAATCAGTTCACCTTTCTTACCCTACAGGATTCACTGCAAAATTACCACAGGATGTGGAATCACTCTGTACTTAAAATTATAACAATGACAGTTCACAGCACATACATCAATAGATATGAAAATTAGAGTGGAGAAGAATACCTTCAATTGCTATTTTTCCTGATATATGAGTTAGTGGGAAATTTTATAGGACCTTTTTTATACAATAAAGCCACAGACTGAGTTCATGAATAGGTCAATATTTTTATTCTGAGAAAGATTTAACCGGAGATGTTTACTTTGATTATGTTACGCTAGAGAAATAAAATCAATAATTTGTTACTTGGCACTCTATAAAATATTCAAATCAAATGCTTTAAGATGATTCAGTTCTTTGCATTAATGTAAGAATTTGAGCTCAGGTCCTCAGAAATATCTGGATATCTAATTCTCCTTGAATTCAGTATTAGATGGCCAAATGTCAGTGGCTTTCAGTATCTCAGATTTGCCTCATTTGAAGTCTGAGTTCTAATCCTTTAGTATGACATAACATGAATCTTTGCATGATTCTTACAGATGGTCTTAACGAAATGCTTAGTTTCTTGACTCAAAGATAATAATAGCAACTTCTAATGCACAATTAACATAATGCAGACGTCTAAGCACTTTCAAAAAATTATGCACTTAATGCCTCTGAGCCTTGCTGTCTGTTATGGTTTAATATCAGCATTGTTGTCTCTGTGAGATATCTTTAATGCACTATATGTATAAATAATGCACTGTCCTTTCTTCCCCCAATTATAAGTGCAAAAAGGTCTCATATTTCACTTGAACTTGCATATAACTTAATGTAAATCCCTGCTATGGACTGTGCTATTCCATCTATCTAGGAGAAATGAGAATCTTACTTACATATCTAATTAATATTAATGTTTCCAAAAATATTTGAAAAGAAACCTGTTACCTTTGTAATTAGAATAACTCACTCCTAAACTCTAATATTTAATGTGCATGTCACAGCAGTATTTTATGGTAGATTATCATATTTTTTTTCTTAACTATTACCCTGTCAAATAATCTTCATGACTGTGTTTCTTCTTGAGGCAAATTTGATGAAATTAATCCCATTTAATCTTAAGGCACACCTTTTTGTATTACTATCACTTCAAGAGATATATTCTTTTTATTATGTAGGATATTTATTTCATTTGCTTAGCTTTTCCAGAGAAGTGTTACTACCTCCAAAATTCTGTGAGTCTTTTGTTGTCTTAAAATCACAATATATTTTTTTTTTCTGTGCAACTAAAAATATGTTAATAATTTTCTCTCTATATATATATATGTTTTTTTTTTTCCTATGAAACAGCTCAAGAGCCTAAAACAACATAAACAGCTACATAAAGAAATGAGACATGAAGTCTCTCAAGGAGATGTGAGGAATATATAGTGTTTTCTAATGGCACTGTTCAGAACCCTGCTGATAGAAGAGAGAGGAAAAAGAAATAGCTGTCAGATGCCATTTCACCAATGATTTCCCTATTACAGATAGAGCTCAATAATTCAGTTTAATACATTTATGGAGATATTTGATGTTTACAGAGGAATAAAGTTTTCCTTGCATTTTCTTCAACAGTGATGAAAAAAAAAAAATCATTGGTATGTTTTTTTCTAAGAAAAAAAAAAATCATTGGTATGTTTCTTTCTAAGAAAAAAAAAAAAAGCAAAAACCTGTCTTCCCTTTGCACCTGTCTGCTTGAAGGCAATGGAATTCTAAGTGCAGCACTCACACAACATACATTATCATTCAATCATATTTGAATTTAATTGAAAAATTATTTAACTCCCACAAAATCTTCTTATATTACTCTAGTCCCTCTTCCTTTCAATGAATGTATCTGACCAAAGATTTGTCATATATCTAACTCAAGATTTGATACTTTTCTCTCCATTTAACTATAACAATAATACTCAAGTTTGTAATTTTCCCATATATTTGATTTACAGCCCTTTACAAGTTCTGAGTTCAACACTACCAACATGAATTTTGCTTAGTTCTCATTCTACCTTTTCTAAACTGAAGACCACTGTTTCATCTATAACACCAGTTCTTCCAGCATTACATTTTTTCATGCACATAATCCAGGAAAAAAAAAAAAAATCTTCCTTGGGACTTCTGAGCTGGATTAACACTTTGCCATACTGTTATCATGTGAGGAAAAGTTCTGATCACTGTGCAAAGTCTATCTGATATCATTTCTCACATTTCCCAGGGCTGTCTTGGGGTCAGTTTTGTTTAACATTTTTTTCAGTGATCTGGATGAGGGGATAATGTGCACCCTCAGTAAATTCACAAGTTAGGTGGGATTGTCGATCTACTTAAGGGTAGGAAGGCTTTGTGGAGGGATCTGGATAGGCTGGATTCATGGGCTGTGTCCAATAACATGTCATTCAACAAGACTAAGTACCAGGTGCTGCACTTGGGGCATAGCAACCCATTTCAACAGTATAGGCTTGGGGAAGAGTGTCTGGAAAGTTGCTCAGAAGAAAAGGACCTGAGAGTGCTGGCCAATAGATGGCTCAACATGAGCCAGCATTATGTCCATGTGGCCAGGAAGGCCAGTGGTATCCTGACCTGCATTAGAAATAGTGTGGCCAGTAGGACCAGGGAAATGATTTTTCCCTTGTACATAGCACTGGTTAGACCACACCTTGAATCTTGTGTTCAGTTTTTGGCCCCTTACTACTAGAAAGATATCAAGTTGCTTGAGCGTGTACAGAGAGAAGTAATTAATTTGGTGAAGGGACCAGAGAACAGGATTTATGTGGCATGACTGAGGGAGTTGGTTTTTTTTCTTCTGGAGGAGGTTGAGGGGAGACCTCGTTGTTCTTTACAGCTACCTGAAAGGAGATTACATTGAGAAGGGTGTCAGTCTCTTATCTCAGGTCAAAAATGACAGGATGTTGAGAAATGGTTTCAAGTTGTGCCAGCAGAGGTTTAGATCGGACATTAAGAAGCATTTCTTCATTCTTCATTCTTCATTCATTTCTTCATTCTGGTCCAGGTTTGGAACAGGCTGCCCAGAGAAGTGGTAGAGTCCCCATCCCTAAAGGAATGTAAGAGATGTGAAGACATGGTACTAAGGGACATAGATTAGTGATGGGACTCAGTAGGTTAAGAGGATGGTTGGATTTGGTGATCCTGAGGATCTTTTCCAAACTAGATGACTCTATGATTCCACGTAATGTGATCTGATGCTTCTCATCTCTTCCACCCCTCCCCTCCAAGAATGTCAGAAGCTGTATTGTTTACAAGAATATTTGTAGTTCAGTATTCTCATTATTCATCAGTTCTCATTTTGATTATTGAACATTTCTATCTGAAATCTCATTTCCATGACTTTTTTTTTTTTTTTTTTAATCTATTTTTCAGAGACCTGTCTACATCCCATAAGCTTCCATGGGGAGTGAGAGAATTTCTTTGCTTGGAAAATTTCCACTATATTAGAATTTTTTTTTCCTATATCTCCTTCATTCTCTGAATCTTTTGCTGTAAAATTCTTATGAAGGATTGAAAAAATTTAAATTGGTATTTTGGGGCTCAGATAACTAAAACCTCTTGTACATTTTCCCCCTTCTCCTTATAAAAATCTATTTCTCATATGATTACTTCTTTGATGTAAGACAGTACTCCTCATAGAAATGTAATATGGATTCATACCTCCTCTGCTCGATTTTGTTTTAAATTATTAAAAATATTGGTGGCTTCAGATTATCTGTAGTAAAACATAAGTCTATTGAGATTACATTTTTGTTCGCTCCCATAGCTTTTAGAATCTGAATAAAGCACCTTTTTCAGCTTTGTTATTTGTCTACCGTGTCTTCAAGGCTATTCAGCTTTGGATGGCTTTAATTGCCCTTGTCTTTCATCTAAGGTAGTTTCTGAACAGGGCTCCCAGAGAATGCAGTTCAGAAGATGGTCAAAGCACACAAGAGTATTCAGTGTATAAGCTCTTTCTGTTTGGGATAAAATAAACTTTGTGCTTTGTCACAATAAGTCCCAACTAGTTTCTGCTATTTCAGAGTTAATGATAGAGGGACTCTTTCATCTTCAAGATTACTGACTTTAGTTCCTACAAATCTAGACCCTTTAACTATCTCAGTTTCTGAGATTTTTCTCCCTGGCAGCTGGCCAGTGGTGCCAAAACTTTTCTTAATAAGCTGATACATGTGGCAACAAATTTAAGGAGCATTCACTCAGCTGCAAGGTGGACCTGTGACAAATCAGGGGCCCTCCTGCAGTGATGGAAAAACAACCACACCACTCTTTGTGGAATGACAGAATGACTGATGGTACCAATGCTGCATGTTTTCCAGATCTTGTTAGATAATCTGACATGTAGGCTTACCTTTTTAAATAAAGTAGTAAATAAACATTTTGTCTTTTAATTTTTTCTGCCTGTAGAGTACAGAAAAGCAGGAGCTGGTTTCACAAGACATGTAGCCATGCACACATTTGTTGTGACCACAGGGAATTCAGATCTCTAAAATTTGCATGTCATAGATGTGTCTGTGCTGTCTTGGTCACTACGGTCACTAAGTATAGTAGGGAAAAATTAATGAGAAATCTGGGGGTTATTTTTATAGTATCAAACATTCTTTTGTACAAATCAATACTTCAACAATTTCTTTGAAATGTGTCTGCCTCCCATTAAATTCGGATGTGTAGGAGCCTTCCTAATCTCTAAATGACTTAACACCAAATACAAATATTAAAAATATATCATTCTTCTGCATTTATATGCCCTTTAACTTTAGCAAAATGTGATTAATAAACACATTTAAAATTACATTTTTATTCTTGGTCCAGTACTATGAACAGAAGAATACATCTTGAGCCATCCTTATATTGTCATTGATGTGTGTGTTTTTTGTTTGTTTGTTTTACAGGGAGAAAGGCTTGCTATAAACACAATGCATATTGGCAACACAGTTGTGATTTAAATTTTATTTTCAAAATGAAAGGGCAAAAAATATCATTCAAAATAAAAGTTAAATTAAGACTCCACCAAAAATAAACTTCAGTTAAATCAGAACATTTGTCAAATTTATAATGTTTTGGTTTCAATTTTTTATACACTATCTATCTATCACCTTTCCTTCACTATCAAAATGTCAGTCTCAGCTCATAAAAGACAAATTCTCATTTGGAAGGTTTTCTTACAGTCACAGTTTCTGGTTTCTTGGTCATGTTTGTGAGGAGTCCCTCTAAATATTTGCAAACGTACTTTTTTTTTTTTTTTTTAATATATATTCCTTTCTTTAAGCACAAATTAATACAATGTTGAAATTTATATATTCACAGAATTTTGATATTTTTTAAATGAAACACATGGGAGAGGGTAGACCTGAATTTCAAGCCAGGTATTCAAGGAATATAAAAAATATATAAAAACATGTTTTTGTTTCATTGTAGTGCTGTAGCTGCATTACACTTACAACTTGTTCCTCTTCATTGTTTGTATGGGTTACGAAAAGTTGTTCAGCCAGCTGTTTCTGGGTCCACTGTGTCTCAGATGAGTGTAGTCGCTGTACCTGGTACTCTGTGGAGCCCTTTTGCCTAACATCTTTCTTTCAATTAAATCTCTGCTCTTTAGCTGTCCTAGGCCCTGGAGAATTGTGTAGCAACTCACCACCTTTAAGTATAGCAACTTCTTTAAGTGCCTCTACAGACACAGACGCATACACACACACACATACAAAGAGGAGCTTCTACATCTCCATGGAAGCAACAGTACTAAACGGAGGTTGCAGTGTGATTCTTAGATTTTCCACTAAATTACAAAACCTCAAACCACTGTACTATGCTTTTATTTTTCTCCATCTCCAAAAACTACCAAGGTTCATAGAAACATGGAATCATAGAATGGTTTGGGTTAGAAGAGACCTTAAAGATAATCTAACTCCAACAACCCTGCCAACCCACTACATCAGATGCTTGGAGCCTTGTCCAACCTGGTCTTGAACACCTCCAGAGATGGGGCATCCACAACCTATCCACAACCTCTAACCTGTGCTTAGACTTGTTGAATCTCATTAGGTTCACATGGGACCAATTCTCAAGCTTGTCCAGGTCCCTTTGCATGACATCCCTTCCTTCTGTTGTATCAACTGCACCACCCATCTTAGCGTCATCTGCAAACTTGCTGAGGGTGCTCTCAATTCCACTGTCTATGTCATTGATAAAAATATTAAATAGGGCTGGTCCCAGGAGAGACCCCTGAGGGACATCACTCGTCACCGGCCTCCACCTGGATATAGAGCCACTGACCACCACTTTCTGGGTGCAACCTTCAAAACAACTCCTTAACCACTGAATGGTCCACCTATGAAATCCATCTCTCTCCAATTTGGAGACCTGGCTATCATGTGGGACCATGTCAAAGGCCTTGCAGAAGTCCAGGTAGATGAACAGGTTCATGTTGTACTATAGAAAAAAAAGACTATAGAAAGAAATATCACTAGTATTTTCCCTTTTTTTTTTTTTTTTTTTTTTTACTTTCAGATGGCAACTTTAATTTTTTGTTATTAGCATGACCAGTTTTCCACTCCATATTTGACAATATGTGATGCACTCTGAAGTGTGTTTCACACAAGTAATTACCTCATTTGTGTTAAGGAGGTAGCAGTTCAATAAATCCTGTATAAATAGCTTCTTCACTATTTTTTGATCCCTTTATTTAAGGTTTTGAAGAAACTTGAAGGAAGAAAGTGCAGATTTTCTAAATAATAATGATAATAATAATGATAATGATGATAATGATGATAATGATAATGATGATGATGATGATAATAATAATATATATGGTTTGTCTATGGCAAACATTATTTGAATATGAGAAGAAGAAAAATATATGGACTTATTTGGAATTTAGTGATAATAATCTTAAATAAAGTTATATTTCAGGTTTTCCTTCAGTCAAAAAGATAAAGTTAAAAAGCTTAGAATGTCAAATCATATACAGCGGTTTTAAAGAGGAAAATCATTATCTTTCAGGACAGAATGAGTTGAGAGAACAAAATCCAGTTTGGGGAAGGTTTAACAGAGGTGAAAAGCCAAGTACTAGATCTAACAATTCATCCTGCCTTGTACAATGAATGACATTGGTCAACCCATAGAAAGTCATGGCTCCTTTACATAGCTGAATTTCTAAGACCACCTTTAATGCAGGAGTGCCTAGAGGGATGTTGAAGTTTTTCTTCACTTCATTTGTTGTGTACTATATAATGTTCAAAAACTTGGTAGAGGGTGGCAGGAGAGTATGCTGGCTTGAGGGGGTTGGAAGTGATAATGAGGAAAAGAGGAAAAATACCACACTTTAGCTTCATTCCCCACAGACAATGACAAAAAAATAATTCTATTCCTTCCCACAAGACCTTGTCATTAGTACACAGAGGACTGTTTTGACAATGCTGAGCAGCTCTGCTTTACACATTTTCTGTTTCAGAATCAGCATTCTCACAGCTACAGATTTTTCTGAATATGTTCTTCAATCTAAATAGTCAATTATCTTGCTTACAGAATAAGCATTCAAATCTGTGTATTTTCACTACTTTCAAAAGAGGTTAAGAAAATTTCCACATGACATTCTACTGCCTACAGCAGTTCAAAAGATTTAACGGTTTGTCTTTTGTGTTTTTTTTTTTTTTTTTACTTTTTTTTTTTTTTTCTCTTCCCTGCCTTTCTGAAGGAGATAGCAATCATTTATCTCAGCAAGACATTTTTCTTGAAGAACAGTAAGCAGATAGAGATGACACCAGTGGTAGTTTAAGCTGAGCCAACCTATTTGTCAATAGTGAGACAGGGCAGGAGGTGATACAGATTCCGTTTAATTTTATTACAACCCAGGAATTTTTACCCTCCTAATTTATTGACAGTATTTTTCTGCATTTGTATCATAAAAATTCTTGTCAATTGTCTTTCTTGGGGGCAGATAAGATACAGTGTCTTTCTCCTTCAACCAAAGGTAGAGATAAATCTGTACAGGACCGTAGATGGCAAGAAAGGAAAGTCTGAACCATTATTTACTCACCACTTGACAAAGACAGCATCTGGAACATTCTTTAACATTTTTTTTTTAATTATGGAAGGTCATGGATGCTCAATCACATTGAGCAGACTTATTTACAGAAAAACCCTTTAGGTCACAGAACTCAACCCTGAGAGATCCTTCAGTTCCTTCAAAGAAGAGGCAAAGATTATCTATTGCAGGACAGATCTTGGTTTGAGGACAGAGTGCTTATACATTTCCAATCCAAATTAACATCTCTAGTGGGGGATTAAGGGGGGGCACAAATAATGTTTGTTTTGTACCTTTGTTTGTTGTTGTTGTTTTGTTTTGTTTTGTTTTTTCCTATAATGTCTTGGTCTGTAACTTGCAAGGGTTTTTCTATCAGCTGCAGATGAACCTGGTGTTTAGCATAGATGTTGTGTACAACTCCATTAAAATTCAAAGGAAGTTCAAAATGTCAGCAGACGCCATAGAGGTGTTGAAATAGTCTCGCTGTAGTCATTCTTCACATTCATACTTAATGGTAAAGTAATTGCAATACCTACAGAAGACAAAGACTGTTGGGTAGTTCAAACAGTAAACTACAGCTAGAGAAGGAAAGAATAGTTTCTAAATAAATCTGGTACAGAAAGGTGAATTACACACATATGACATGTCCCCACTTCACAAAAGCAGATCACATGAGTCTCATCTCATCCTTTGAGCCCAGATGAGTAAGTGCAAACAAGCCGAATTTGACCTTTGTTCTTAGGGGACCTCAGTGAATCAACACTAACCATGTCAGAGAATCACAGAATGGCTTGGGATGGAAGGGAACTTAAAGATCAATTTGTTCCAACTCCCCTACCTTGGAGGGACACCTCCCACTAGATAGGGGCTCCAAGCCCCATCCAACTTGTCCTTGAACACATCCAGGGATAGGGTGTGTCCCGTCTTCTAGTTCTCATATATAAATATCTTCTTATATATGTGCCCATCCAATGGCAGCTTCTGGCTGAAGTACTGGGACCAATGTTGTGTTAGTATTCCCCTCTTGTAGACCACAATAAGTCAGAGAAGACAATAGTAACTCCAAAACACATTTGCATCCCTTTCATCCTGGAGCCAACCTTAGGGCTACCCTAAAATAGTCATGACGGCTTTTAATTTCCTATTTGTTTGATTTATTTATTTTTTTCCCTTCTTGTCCTTGATCATGATTTCTCCAGGAATTACCAGTGAAGCCTGTTTTCAAACTGACTGTAGTTTATGGATTGTGCTAAGCACAATAGCTTATCACATCCCCAAGGAAGACCTACTCCTATGCTCTCTTTAGATTAGCATCTGCAAAACAGTAATAAGAATCTTTAGCTATGCACCATAACAGACCACCACAGAGGACCACAACTCAACATACCTACAGCGAGCTGTTATAAAAAGAATTAGATTTGCCCTTCAGAAAAGAAATCAATATATGGCAAGGATGCCTGAACTAACTATCAATTAGTAGATAAACCATCTGTACCCTGTATTCATTTTCTTCCCCTCCAATTTCTATCTTCCATATAATTTTAAAACTGAATAATAATATTAAAAAAAAGGGGGGGGATTGTTCATTGAAAATGGATGAATTGACCCATAAATGTATGCTTAAACTACTAGAATAAATCCTATAGTCTGCCATCCAATTCGATGAAGCATTTCTGTACTGTAGAGATAGCATTTGCATCATGTAATGAAAGGAATGGGATAACAATTATTTTCCTTATTGAGTATGTAAGTAAATTGAGCTTGAAAATTCCCATAAATAGTGAGTATGGAAGTTAGATCTTCCTACAGGAGGCTTAACCCAAACATCAGGCCTTTTCTTTGAAAAAGAAAAATCCAATCTTTCTTTTTTTTTTTTTTTTTCTTTTTTTTTCTTTTTTTTTTTTTTTTTTTCTTTTTTTTTTTTTCTTTTTTTAATTTAAGAAGTGTGGTAAGTGCATTTTAGTTGGAACTAAGGGTCTTTTTTCCCCTTCAGACTACCAGCTTTCTTTGATTTACTGGGCTCAGCAATAAGTTCTGAAATTTTGAAACCTCCATTTATGTGGATGAGAGATGAAGATGAAAAGCAAAAGCATGAGCTTAACATATATTTAGTAATGACCTGGTATGCAAAGTATGGGGCATAAATAGTGATTGAATTCAAATATTCTATTTCTTTCAAAAGTGCAGTGGAAAATGCCTTTCAAGTAGTGATATGAATAAATACCCTGTGTAGGAACAGTTAGTAGAAGTGCTAATTTTTAGTTAAGGTGTTTCATCTTCCTAAGTCATTTTCGTTGGAATTTCCAGATAACCAGTTAGGTGGAGGCTAAGACACCAGACTTAGAAACCTAGATTCGCTATTTCACTCTGCCACAAACTCTGAGTGACTTTGACATGAATATACAATTCTACAATGCCTTTTATGACCGTAAAAAGGTGAAGGAAAAAAAAAAAAAAAAAAAAAAAAAAAAGTTAAAATGTAACCCTGGTGCTTGAGGCCTAAGGCAAAGTTTAGTGATTCCCCGAGAAATCACTAGGGTCAGAAGTCTAAACTGTAACACCAACACCCTGTTGTATCTAAAGCACCAATACACTGTTGATGTCTGATTAACAGAAGAAGAGCTGAATGAAGGCAGTCATATAGCCATAGAATGATAGAATGATTTGGGTTGGAAGGGACGCATAAGGACTATTTAGTTCTAACCCCTCTGCCATGTGTATGGACAGCTTCCATTAGACCAGGTTGCTCAAAACCCATCCAGCCTGCCTTAAACACATCTTGGGATGGGGCATTCGTAACTCCTCTGGGCAACCTGTTCCAGTGCCTCAGCACCCTATAAAGAAGAAAATTTCTTCCAAATATCTAATCTAAATCTACCCTCTTTTAGTTTAAAGCCCTTACTCCTTGTCCTATCACTACACTGTCCGAAAAGAGTTGCTTCCCAGCTTTTCTGTAGGACCTCTTTAGATACCGGAAGGCCACTGTAACGTCTCCTGGGAGACTTCTCTTCTCCAGGCTGAAAAACCCCAACTCTCTCAGCCTGTCTTTATAGGAGAGGTGATCCAGCTCTCTGATCGTATTCACAGCGCTCCTTTGGACTCAATCCAACAGGTCCATGTCCTTCATATGTTGGGGGTCCCAGAGCTGAACACAGGACTCCAGGTGGGGTCATCACAAGAGCAGAGTAGCAGCATCCTGCAACCCAGAATACAGGCTTTCCAGGCTGGAAGTGCACACTGCTGGCTCATATTAAGGTTTTCATCAACCAACACTGCAAGTCCTTTTTCTCTGGGCTGCTCTCAACCCATTCTCTGCCCAGCCTGTATTTGTGCTTGGGATTGCCCCAGCCCAGTTGCAGAACCTTGCACTTGGCCTTGTTGAACTACATGATGTTCTCACTGGCCCACCTCTCAAGCCTGTCAAGGTCCCTCTGGGTGGAAGATGAGGTGAGACTAACTGGCCTATAGTTCCTCATGTCTTCATTTTTTCCTTTTTAAAAATTGA
The DNA here is from genome assembly GCF_009769625.2 of Cygnus olor. Taxonomy (NCBI): domain Eukaryota; kingdom Metazoa; phylum Chordata; class Aves; order Anseriformes; family Anatidae; genus Cygnus; species Cygnus olor. The sequence continues at coordinate 55,114,913 of NC_049198.1, forward strand.
GGGCTTTGTTGCCCCTCTTTTGATCCATGGGAACTTCACCAGACTGCCATGACATCTCAAATATCACAAGATTTAGCAACTACATTCACCAGTTACCTCAAGATGTGTGGATGCATCTCATCAGGTCCCATGGACTTGTGCACCTTTATGTTCCTTCGCTGGTCTCAAATCATATCTTCTCCTGCAGTGGGAAGTCCGTCATTCTCCCATTCCCTGCCTTTGCCTTCTGGGACCCAGGCTATGTGTTTGGGGCTCCTGTCGATGAAGACTTTGGCAAAAAAAGTCATGGAATACTTCAGCCTTCACCATACCCCAGTGGATCAGGTCTCCTATGTTCATATGGCGAGGGCCCACATTATTACTAGTCTTCCTACAAAAGTACTGTTCTCCTCTGTTTTCCCAGTCGATGACTGATGCCCAAGAAGGAAACAAATGGACCAACAGAATACTGTCTGCAAGGCTGTTGCCATGCTCAAGGTTTTGGGTTCTATGATATTGGATACACTTTTGAGAGACCAGGCATGTTGACACCAGATGGGGTGCACCTGGCCAGATGGGGAAAAAGTGTTTTGGGCAGCAAGCTAGCTGGGCTTATTAGCAGGGCTTTAAAATAGAAGTGGTGGGGGAAGAGTATGTATCTTAGAGTGAAGGAAGCAAACTTGGGAAAATTGTCACTTTAAGAAACAACAGGAAAATACTTGTGAACTGCCCCAAAGCAATTAGAAAGAGTTCTTCTGGAAAAGTGATGCGACTGATAGCCCAGATGAAGTGCCTCTACTCCAAGGCATGCAACATGGGAAACAAGCAGGAGAAGTTGGAAACAATGGTGCAATTAGAAAACTGTGACCTGATCGCTATCACTGAAATGTCGTAGAACAAATCATAAAACTGGAACACTGGAATAGAGGGCTACAAGCTCTCCAGAAGAGATAAGCAGGTAAGGAGGGGCAGGGGTGCTGCCCTCTAGACTATGGAAGAGATTGATTGAGAAGAGATGCCTCTGAGAAACAGGCATGGACAGGTTGAGAGCTTGTGGGTGAAAGTTAATGACGACACCAATAAACGATAGCTTGTGGTCGGGGTCTACTACAGGCTGCCTGACCAAAGGGAGCCAGTTGATGAGGCATTCTTGCTTCAACTACAAGAAGCACCACACTCGCACGCTCTCATCCTGATGGGGGACTTCAACCACCCAGATGTCTGCTGGGAAAGCTACACAGAAGGCTGTAAGCAATCTGGGAGACTGCTGGAGTGCATTGAGGAAAACATCCTGGTGCAGGTATTAGACAAACCAAACAGAGGAGAAGCATTACTGGACCTAGTGGTCAACCAATGCAGATGAGCTCACTAAAGAGGTTAAGAATGGAGGCAGGCTGGGCCTGGTTGAGTCTGTGATCCCAAGGATACAGGCCTGGCAAAGAGCAAAGTCAGGACCCTGAACTTCCAAAGAGCAAAATTCAAGCTATTGAAAAACCTGGAACACTGACCTTAGGGACAAAGAAGCTGAACAGAGCTGGCAACTCTTTAAAGATGTTTCCTAAAAGCACAAGAACTCTCCATCCCCCGGTGTAAGAAAATGAGCAGGGAGGGCAGAAAAACAGGACGGCTGAGGAAAGACTTGCTGGTCTAACTGGTGCACAAGAAGGAAATGCAAAGGAAGTGGAAGCAGGGACATGTGGCCTGGGAAGACTACAGGGGTGCTGTCTGGATGTGCAGGGATTGGACCAGGAAAGCCAAAACATGAATGGAACTGAGCTCAGCAAGGGATGCAAAGAATAACAAGAAAGGATTCTATAGGCACATTGCTCAGAAAAGAAAGGCCAAGGAGAGTGTACCCCCTCTGATAAACAAGAAGGCAGAACTGCTAACAACAGACAATGGGAAGGCTGAGGTACTCAAAAACTTCTTTGCCTCAGTCTTCTCTGCCAGTCAGAATTCCCACATCTCTTGAGTCCCTGAACCTGAAGATGAGGGCTGGGGAAACAAAGTCCCTCCCAGTGTAAACGAAGAGCAAGTTCAAGACCACCTAATGAAGCTGAACAGGTACAAGTCTGTGGGGCCTGAAGACATGCATCCCAGTGTCCTGAGGGAACTGGATGATGGACTTGCCAAGCCTCTCCATCATATTTGAAAAGTCCTGGCAGTCAGCTGACATGACACCAAGCTGAGTGATGTAGTTGTTACAACAGAAGGAAGGGATGCCATCCAAATGGACCTAACAAGCTTGAGAATTGGTCCCATGTGAACCTAATGAAGTTCAACAAGTGTAGGTACAAGCTGCTGCACCTGGGTCAGAGCAATCCTAGACATGAGTACAGACTGGGAGAAGAACTCATTTACAGCTGCCCTGCAGAGAAGGACAGGGGTCATAGTGGACAAAAAAGTTTGACAAGAGTTGACAGTGCACGCTTGCATTCCAGAAGGACAACTTCATTCTAGGCTGCATTAAAGTGGGCTAATAAAAAAGATGGAGAACAACTCTTTGTTGAATCAGATAATGACAGGACAAGGGGGATGGTTTTAAACTGAAAGAGGGGAGATTTAGATTAGAGGTTAGGAAAAAATTCTTCACTCAGAGGGTGGTGAGGCACTGGAACAGGTTTCCCGGGGAAGCTGTGGATGCCCTGTCTTTGGAGGTGTTCAAGACCAGATTGGACAAGGCCCTGGGCAACTGATTTAGTGTGTGGCATCCCTGCCCGTGGCAGAGGTGTTGGAACTAGATTATCTTTAATTTCCCTTCCAACCCAAGCCATTCTATGGTTCATTGGTTCCTATGATCATTGACATAACTATAAAAGCCTCACTTGTTGCCCTTGACATCCTGGCAAAATTTAATTCTATGAGGGCTTTAGCTTTCCTAACCTGATCCCTGGCTCCTCTGATGATTTCTCTGTATTCCTCCCAGGCTATCTCCTTGTTTCCACCATCTATAGGCCTCCTTTTTCTGTTCACAGAATCACAGAATCGTCTAGGTTGGAAGAGACCTCCAAGATCATCTAGTCCAAAGTCTGTCCTAACAGTAACAAGACCTCCACTAAACCATATCACTAAGGACTACATCTAAACATCTTTTAAAGACCTCCAGGTCTCCTGTTTGAGTTTGTCCAGGTGTCCTTGTTCATCCCACAGACCTCCGTGCATTTTTCACAGAATCACAAAATCACAGAATCATCTAGGTTGGAAGAGACCTCCAAAATCACCTAGTCCAACCTCTGACCTAACACTAACAAGTCCTTTACTAAACCATATCACTAAGCTCTACATCTAAACGTCTTTTAAAGACCTCCAGGGATGGTGAGTCAACCACTTCCCTGGGCAGCCCATTCCAATGCCTAACAACCCTTTCAGTAAAGAAGTTCTTCCTAATATCCAACCTAAACCTCCCCTGGCACAACTTTAGCCCATTCCCCCTCGTCCTGTCACCAGGCATGTGGGAGAACAGACCAACACCCACCTCTCTACAGCCTCCTTTAAGGTATCTGTAGAGTGCAATAAGGTCGCCCCTGAGCCTCCTCTTCTCCAGGCTGAACAATCCCAGCTCCCTCAGCCGCTCCGCGTAACACTTGTTCTCCAGACCCCTCACCAGCTTTGTTGCCCTTCTCTAGACTCTCTCGAGCACCTCCATGTCCTTCTCGTAGCGAGGGGCCCAAAACTGAACACAGTACTCGAGGTGTGGCCTTACCAGAGCCGAGTACAGGGGGACAATCACTTCCCTAGCCCTGCTGGCCTCACTGTTTCTTATGCAAGCCAGGATGCTGTTGGCCTTCTTGGTGTTGTGGTTTAGCCCGGCTGGCAGCCAAACACCACACAGCCGTTCGCTCCCCCTCCCCCCTCCCTCTCCGGGATGGGGGAGAGAAACGGGAAAGTGAAGTCTGTGAGTTGAGATAAAGACAGTTTATTAAGACAGGGAAAAGAATAACAATAATAATAATAATAATAATAATAATAATAATAATAATAATAATAATAATAGTATTAATAGTAATAATGTGTACGAAATAAGTGATGCACAATGCAATTGCTCACCACCCGTTGACCAATGCCCAGCCTATCCCCGAGCAGCCGGCCCCCCCCTCCACCCCGGCTAGCCACCCCTACATATTGTTCAGCATGACGTCAGATGGTGTGGAATACCATCCATTGGCCAGTTTGGGTCAGCTGTCCTGGGTCTGTCCCCTCCCAGCTCCTGCTGCATCCCTAGCCTGCTCGCTAGCAGGACAGAGCGAGAAGCTGAAAAGTCCTTGGCTTGGTGTAAGCACTGCTCTACAACAATTAAAACATCAGCATGTTATCAGCGCTCTTCTCATTCTAATCCAAAACATAGCACCCTGCCAGCTACTAGGAGGAAAATTAACCCTGTCCTACCTGAAACCAGGACAGATATCCACCCCTTATTCCATACCATTTATGTCATGCTCAGGTTACACTCTTTCCAATACCTTCTAATTAATCACCATTTTCATCTATGATATATAGCAACCATGGTAGTGATGGCATACAGTGTTATATGATAATTAACATAATTCAACTCATGGGCTATTCTCACCCAGTAGTAGGTCCCCTTGAGGTACACACCGGACCTCCCCATTCTTTTGCATTACCCACCAAGTGCATCCAGGTCCCTGAGCAAAAGCAATCCCACGAATGGGCTTGCCTTTTCCTGAGGCAGGAGTAGCCCAGACTGTCTTACCCAGCATGTTTCTTACGTGCACTACAGGAACTTTATCCCCTTCTACAGTGCGTAACAGGTTTGATTGGGCAGGTCCAGCTCGGTTGGCAGATGCTCTAGTATTGACTAACCAGGTGGCCTTTGCCAAATGTGTATCCCAATTTTTGAATGTCCCAGCACCCATTGCTTTCAGTGTAGTCTTTAACAGTCCATTGTGTCGTTCAACTTTCCCGGAGGCTGGTGCATGATAGGGGATGTGATACACCCACTCAATACCATGTTCTTTGGCCCAAGTGTCTATAAGGTTGTTTCGGAAATGAGTCCCATTGTCTGACTCAATTCTTTCTGGGGTGCCATGTCGCCATAGGACTTGCTTTTCAAGGCCCAGGATAGTGTTCCAGGTGGTGGCATGGGGCACAGGATATGTTTCCAGCCATCCGGTGGTTGCTTCCACCATTGTAAGTACGTGGCGCTTGCCGTTGCGGGTTTGGGGGAGTGTGATGTAATCAATCTGCCAGGCCTCTCCATATTTGTATTTCAGCCATCATCCTCCATACCAGAGAGGCTTTGACCGTTTGGCTTGTTTAATTGCAGCACATGTTTCACAATCATGAACAACCTGTGCTATAGTGTCCATGGTCAGGTCCACCCCTCGGTCACGAGCCCATCTGTATGTTGCATCTCTACCTTGATGGCCTGAGGTGTCATGGGCCCATCGGGCTATAAATAATTCACCTTTATGTTGCCAGTCCAGGTCCACCTGAGCCACTTCTATCTTAGCAGCCTGATTCACCTGCTGGTTGTTTTGATGTTCTTCAGTAGCCCGATTCTTGGGCACATGAGCGTCTACATGACGTTCCTTTACAACCAGGTTCTCTACCCGGGCAGCAATATCTTGCCACAATGCAGCAGCCCAGATGGGTTTGCCCCGGCGTTCCCAGTTGTTCTGCTTCCATTGCTGTAACCACCCCCACAGGGCATTGGCTACCATCCATGAATCAGTATAGAGATAGAGAACTGGCCACTTTTCTCGTTCAGCAATATCTAAGGCCAGCTGAACGGCTTTCACTTCTGCAAACTGACTCGATTCACCTTCTCCCTCAGCAGCTTCTGCAACTCGTCATGTAGGACTCCATACAGCAGCTTTCCATCTCCGATGCTTTCCCACAATACGACAGGACCCATCAGTGAACAGGGCATATTCTTCTCATTTTCTGGTAGCCTGTTGTACAGTGGGGGCTTCTTCAGCATGGACCACCTCCTCCTCTGATGATATCCCAAAGTACTTGCCTTCTGGCCAGTCCATAATCACTTCCAGGATTCCTGGGCGACTGGGGTTTCCTATTCGAGCCCGCTGAGTAATCAGTGCAACCCACTTGCTCCATGTAGCATCAGTTGCATGATGTGTAGAGGGGACCCTTCCTTTGAACATCCAACCCAGTACCGGCAGTCGGGGTGCCAGAAGGAGCTGCGCTTCAGTACCGACCACTTCCGAAGAAGATCGAACTCCCTCATGTGCTGCCAATATCTCCTTTTCGGTTGGAGTATAGCGGGCCTCAGATCCTCTGTATCCCCGACTCCAAAACCCCAGGGGTCGACCTCGAGTTTCACCAGGTTCTTTCTGCCAGAGGCTCCAGGTGGGACCATTCTCCCCGGCTGTGGTGTAGAGCACATTCTTTACCTCTGGTCCTGTTCGGACTGGCCCAAGGGCTACTGCATGAACTATTTCCTGTTTAATTTGTTCAAAGGCTTGTCGTTGCTCAGGGCCCCATTCGAAAGCATCCTTCTTACGAGTTACTTGGTAGAGCGGGTTTACAATCAGACTGTAATTTGGAATATGCATTCTCCAAAACCCCACGACACCTAGGAAAGTTTGTGTTTCCTTTTTGCTAGTTGGTGGAGACATAGCTGTTATTTTGTTGATCACATCCATTGGGATTTGACGACGTCCATCTTGCCATTTTATTCCTAAAAACTGGATCTCTCGTGCAGGTCCTTTAACTTTATTTTGTTTTATGGCAAAACCGGCCTTCAGAAGGATTTGGACTATTTTCTTCCCTTTCTCAAAAACTTCCTCTGCAGTGTCACCCCACACAATGATGTCATCGATGTACTGCAGGTGTTCAGGAGCCTCCCCCTGCTCCAGCGCAGACTGGATCAGTCCATGGCAAATGGTAGGGCTATGTTTCCACCCCTGGGGCAGCCGATTCCAAGTATATTGGACTCCCCTCCAAGTGAAAGCAAACTGTGGCCTGCACTCTGCTGCTAGAGGGATGGAGAAAAATACATTAGCAATATCAATTGTGGCATACCACTTGGCTGCCTTTGATTCCAGTTCGTACTGGAGTTCTAGCATGTCCGGCACTGCAGCACTCAGTGGTGGCGTGACTTTGTTCAGGCCACGATAGTCCACTGTTAGTCTCCACTCACCATTAGACTTTCGCACTGGCCATATGGGACTATTAAAAGGTGAATGGGTCTTGCTGATCACTCCTTGGCTCTCCAGTTGACGAATTAGCTCGTGGATGGGAATCAGGGAGTCTCGGTTGGTGCGATATTGCCGCCGGTGCACAGTTGTGGTAGCGATTGGCACTTGCTGTTCTTCACCCTCAGCAACCGCACAACAGAAGGGTCCTCTGAGAGACCGGGCAAGGTAGACAACTGTTTAATGTCCTCTGTCTCTAAGGCAGCTATGCCAAAAGCCCAGCGGAACCCTTTTGGGTCCTTGAAATATCCTCTTCTAAGATAGTCTATGCCAAGGATGCACGGAGCATCCGGGCCAGTCACAATACGGTGCTTTTGCCACTCATTTCCGGTTAGACTCACTTCAGCTTCCAATACAGTTAACTGCTGGATCCCCCTGTCACGCCATAAATACAGATGGGCTCTGGCCCTTTACAGCTTGATGGCATTAGAGTACATTGTGCACCGGTGTCTACTAGAGCCTTATACTTCTGTGCGTCAGACGTGCCAGGCCATCGAATCCACACAGTCCAATAAACTCGGTTGTCCCTTTCTTCCCCCTGGCTGGAGGCAGGGCCCCTCTAGTCCTGGTCAGAGTCTTCATTTCTGTGTTCAAAAGACTACCTGCTAGAAGTTGGAGCAGCAAACTTTTCAGACAACCCCTTTCTCCCAATTGTTTTCTTTTGCAACTCACGTACCCGTGCCTCTAGGGTCTCAGTAGATTTTCCATCCCATTTTCTCATGTCCTCTCCATGGTCACGTAGGTAAAACCACAGGGTGGTGCGGGGTGTGTACCCACCATATTGTCTTCTTTGCACGGATGCACGTTTACCCCTAATAGCCGAGACGCTGGTTTGTACAGGTGGGGAAGAAAATACACTCTCTTTAAGTTGCTGGACCTCTTCAAAAAGTTTCTCCAAAGTATTCTCTTTTAGTTGGTGGCCACTGGTTCGTTCGGGGGGGGGGGGGAAATAAATTCTCTTTAAGTTGGTGGACCTCTTCAAAAGTTCTCCAAAGTATCTCTTTGGGGTGGCCATGGTTTGTTCAGGTGGGGGGGAAGATAAATTCTCTTTAAGTTGGTGGAACTCTCTTAGAGAGTTTCTCCACAGCCGAGACGCAGGCCTGTAGGGAAGAGGAGAGTTTCTTCGTACTCCGGAGTGTTTAGCCATGTCACCCACTGTGGGATCTCACCGTCTTCCAGGTTTATTGCCAATGAGCGGCCAGTTGATGGTGCATTCCGTACAAACTTCCGCCACGTGGGTCGAGTACACTGGACTTCATCTGGATGGGATGTTTGTGCGTCGTCTAGGTCCTTATTAAAGTACTTCCGTACAGCTAATTCCTCAGGTACTGAATTCCCTTCTCATGGTGGTCCACTTGATGGTAGACATACAAGTTCCTTGTAGGGATATTTCCTTCACAGCTAACAGGAGACGCCTCCAGAGGCTGTGAGATCGTGCTCCATCTCCAATTGCTTTGTCAATGCTTGCACTTCTAGCAAGGGATCCCAACCGCCTGGCTTCCTGCCCTCTAATTCCACACCATTGGCTCAGTGTCCCAGCACCGTAGCAGCCAGGTGACAAGCTGTCACCTACAGCGACGACAAATCTTTTCGCACATCTCGTAGCTCACGCTGGTATAGGGTTCGGGTAGTTACTGTGATTTTCGACATCTACTCATCTTCATCCTCCTGCACACTTGATGGCCCAGCCTCGTCTTCTCCACACCCAGACTTAGCAGAAGACTTCTGCGTTCTAAACGACCTGAGTCTCTATACCATTTTTTCACCTTTTCTACAGGGGCAACTTGCACGCTACAGCTCGTTTCTCCGACCCAGCCACAGGGTCTGCCACAGGGGTTGGAATACCCTCTGCAGGGACAACTGCACTGCTACAGTTCGTTTCTCCGACCCAGCCACAGGAGTGGGAGCGGCCTGCAGAGCTGGAGCAGCTGCAGGGGCTGGAACGGCTGAGGAGCTGGAGTTGGAACAGCTGCGGGAGCTGGAGTGGAACGGCTGCGGGAGCTGGAACGGCTGCAGGAGCGGAGCTGGAACGGCTGCGGGAGCTGGAACGGCTGCAGGAGCTGGAGCTGGAATGGCTGCGGGAGCTGGAACTGCTGCGGGAGCTGGAATGGCTGCGGGAGCTGGAGCCGGAACAGCTGCGGGAGCTGGAGCTGGAACGGCTGCGGGAGCTGGAGCTGGAATGGCTGCGGGAGCTGGATCTGGAACGGCTGCAGGAGCCGGGACTGAAAGGGCCGCAGGGTCTGTCACTAGGTTGATAGTAGCATCAATTGCAGCTCGATAGGCACAAGCCAGACCCCAGCACGCCACAGTGATTTGTGTCACTTTGGAACTGCCAGAGTCATGACACCTTTTTCAAGCATTTACCAGTTTTTTAGGATTTTGCAGTTGGTCAGGGGTGAATGTCCAAAACACTGGAGGTGCCCACTGCCCTAGAAACCTGCCCATATCCTCCCACACTCCCTGCCACTCGCAACTATCCCGCCTCAAGACAGATCTCCGGATGAGATTCCTAAGTAGTTGTTTAACCTTAAACAAAACCTGAAGCGCATTCAGGAAACATAACAACAAGAACATGCTGGTCTGAGTATCCCAAGGATATTCAACATCTTGGAGAGCTACCGTAACTAGCTCGGGGGATAAGAGGGTGGTGTAGGAGGAAGGGAGAGTGAACAGGTAGGAAAAAAATATTCCCCTGTGCCCTCCACAGATTGGTCCCTGATGAAAAAAGGCAATAGGTGTAATTGCTAATAGTTTCTGAGATATGGTTTCTGAAGTATAGTCGACGACAGTGCTGAGTACAAATACCAGGTTAGAGTCATGACCAGAAATCTCATCATTTCATAAGCCATCGTTACACCACACAGTACCATAACAATCTTAAACCAGGGCCCGGAAAGGATAAACAGCACGACAGGGAGCACATACAGAAAGTAACTTGCTATAAAACTCAATTTGGGAATCAGGCACAGCAGACTTGAGATTAAGGCAATCAACATTGTGACTAGCAACTATTAAGCAGGTCAAATACTTATGCCAATTTTAGTTTAACACACTCTGGTCAAATCTGTTGATATCTCAACCTTTCGAGCCCCACGTTGGGCGCCAAATGGACTGTTGTGGTTTAGCCCGGCTGGCAGCCAAACACCACACAGCCGTTCGCTCCCCCTCCCCCCTCCCTCTCCGGGATGGGGGAGAGAAACGGGAAAGTGAAGTCTGTGAGTTGAGATAAAGACAGTTTATTAAGACAGGGAAAGAATAACAATAATGATAATGATAATGATAATGATAATGATAATGATAATAATAATAATAATAATAATAATAATAGTATTAATAGTAATAATGTGTACGAAATAAGTGATGCACAATGCAATTGCTCACCACCCGTTGACCAATGCCCAACCTACCCCGAGCA